>NC_143512.1:28932631-29210131 GCF_031878675.1 Megascapheus bottae | reverse complement strand
GGCTTTGTCATCATTAAAACCTTGAAAACTAAGGTGCATTTTGGATCAAAATATGAGGGAGACCCTATGTTTTCTTTTCTTAAAAGGATATAAAATGAGCAGAATCCAGAGGAGGATTAAGCTTTTATGAGAACCAAGGAAAACCATCCAAACTCCGAACATTTCACAAATCATAAAAATGACGGGTTTCATTCTCATTTTTTAAAAACATTCTTTTTCTAATATTTTCAATGGCACTATCTTTACGTTCATAAACCTAATTTAAAAAACTTTTCAGATGAAATAAAATTTCTTTCTCATCCTCGTTTTTTTTTTAACCACCGTAAAGCATTCTCCCTCTCTCCATCCCTTCCCCCCTCGTGTGCTCTTGTGTGTGAGTGTGTGAGTGTGTGTGTGACCATAGACGACCCATACTAATCAGGTCTCAGAGTAAATAGCAGCGCAGGGCGATCTCAATGTAAATTGCGCTTGTCAGAAGCACACCCCCCCCCTTCACTTTCTCTCCTCCTCCCCTCGCCATCCCAGACTGTAGGTAGCTAAGAGGGAGGGGGAAAGAGGGGAGGAAAAAAAAAGAAAGAAAGGAAAAGAGGAGGGGGAGGGGCTGTCCGACCAATGGCGTGCGGGAGGCTTGGCTAACCTTAGCCTCCCATTTTCTCTCCCCCCGGATTCGGGGCTCTGACCAGTCAGTCGCCTTTGATTATCAGTTGCCAGCAGCCCTTCTCTTGGCTCCTTGACACGAGCTCCATATAAGGCAGCGATCTCCATAGAAACGTGTCAGTTTCAATAGTAGTGTCAAAGTTCACTATATACAGACATTCGCGCAGATCCCCCTTTCGGAAACAGTGCTCTGCGAGTCCTCCCGTTTAAACGCATTCAATTTTTGGGTCTCTCTCTCTCTCTCTCTCTCTCTCTCTCTCTCTCTCTCTCTCTCTCTCTCTCTCTCTCTCTCTCTCTCTTCCTCCCTCCCTCTCTCTCTCCCCTTTCTCCCCCCTCCTATCCTCTCTCTCTCACCCTCTCACCCTCTCTCCTCTCGCCCTCTACTCTCTCTCCCCTTCTCTTTTCTTACATATTCTACTAGTTGTTTCCCTTCTCCTTCTTCTCCTTCTTTCCTTTCTCTCCCTCCTCCTTTACTCCATTCCTGCAAAGAGAGAGGGCTAAACTTTAAAAAAAAAAAATCCGAGGAGGAGGAGGAGGAGGCACCCCCTTCGTATTCTTCTTATCGTTATTTTATACATATATGATTTTTTTGGGAGGGAGGGTGTTGGTTCCCGGCTGAAGAGCACTTATTTAAAATACTAAAAAAAGAACATTTTTGGGCGATCTCCAGGGTTTTTAACTAGCTCTGTGTGTTATAGCTGAAGAAGCAGAAGAAGGAGCAAGAAAGAGGAAGAGGATTATTTATTCGACCTACTTTGGATGTCTCTCTCGCTTTTTCTTTTTCCTTTTTTTTTTCAATTATTTTCTTCAGATTTTTTTTTTTCCTGTTTCGCTGTGAATTCGTCGCCGGCGTGAATTCTCCCGTATTTTTCTCCCCCTTCCGTCACCTCCCGAAAGAAGAAGGCAGCGAGAGCCCGGCGCCACCGGCACAACAAAAAGAGCAAAGTGTGTGATCTTCCTCGCCGGCTGCCTCCCGCTCTCCGGCGCTGCCTTCCTGAATGGCTGGCTGCGTCCGGCCCTGGACCTGGCCCCCCGACACCCGCGCGCCCTGATCGCCGCCGGCAGCCTCGCCCCGCGTCCGGCTCTGCTCACCCCGCTCCCTGCACTCCCGAGCCCCGGCCAGGGCTCCCGCCGGGACAGCGGCGGCGGCGCGGGCGGCCCCGGGCCTCGGCTCGAGCTCGAGCAGCGGCTCCGACTCCAGCCCGGACTCCGGCCCCAGCCCGGCTCCTCCAGAGGCGCTCGCAGCAGCAGCTGAGGCGGCGGCTCCAGCGGCGCCGGCAGCCGCGACCTCCTCCTCCTTCTCCTCCTCCTCCTCCTCCTCCTCCTTCTCCTCCTCCTCCTCCTTCTCCTCCTCCTCCTCCTCCTGCTCAGCCGCCGCCGCCGCCGCCTCCGCCCTCGCCGCGTTCCTCTATGTCGGTTCAGCCCGCGAGCTGCGCCTAGCCCGAGCGGCCAGCCGGCGGGCGGGCGCCCGGCGCGGGTGAGCGTGTGCGCGAGTGTGTGCGTGTGTGTGTGTGTGTGTGTGTGTGTGTGCGCGCGCGTGTGTGTGTGTGTGCGTGTGTGCGCGGGGGTGCGGGCAAGGCGGAGGGCGAGTGTGTGCGCGCGCCGTGGCCCATGCCCGCCGCCCCCGGCGCTGCGCCCCGCGCCGCTCCCGGCTGCCGCCTGTGCCATTTCTGATTTTGCAACTTGGGGAAGAAGAAAAAAGCGAGAGAAGGGAGCTTGCTCGCCGGGGGGTGGGGAGGGGGGGGGAAGAGAGCGCGGCCCCCCCAGGAACGGAGCGCGGGGGGGGAGCGGGCGAGGGGAGCAGGGGTGTTGGGGGGGAGCCTGAGAGCCTGGGGGGGCTGCAAAAAGAGAGAAAGAAAACAGCAGGAACCACAACAAAACGCCAGCAGGGCGGGCGGGCGCGCAGCGGCAGCGGGGCGGCCGAGGCAGGAACGGCGGCGGCGGCGGCGGCGGCGGCGGCGGAGGCAGCGGCCGGTGCCCGGCTCGGGCTCGGCTCCCGCGACCCCGGGGCGCCCGGTGGGCCCCCCGCCCCCTCCCCCTCCCCCCCTTCCCCTTCCCCTTCCCCTCCCAGCGCGTCCGCGCGCCCCGCGGCCCTCGGCGAGCAGCTCGGCTCCCCCCCAGCGCTCCCCGGGCCCAAAGATATGGCAATGGTAGTTAGCAGCTGGCGAGATCCGCAGGACGACGTGGCCGGGGGCAACCCCGGCGGCCCCAACCCCGCAGCGCAGGCAGCCCGCGGCGGCGGCGGCGCCGGCGAGCAGCAGCAGGCGGGCTCCGGCGCTCCGCACACGCCGCAGACCCCGGGCCAGCCCGGAGCGCCCGCCACCCCCGGCACGGCGGGGGACAAGGGCCAGGGCCCGCCCGGTTCGGGCCAAAGCCAGCAGCACATCGAGTGCGTGGTGTGCGGGGACAAGTCGAGCGGCAAGCACTACGGCCAATTCACCTGCGAGGGCTGCAAAAGTTTCTTCAAGAGGAGCGTCCGCAGGAACTTAACTTACACATGCCGTGCCAACAGGAACTGTCCCATCGACCAGCACCACCGCAACCAGTGCCAATACTGCCGCCTCAAGAAGTGCCTCAAAGTGGGCATGAGGCGGGAAGGTGAATATTTCTTCTCTGCTCTCCCCGCGCTTCACCCGCCTCCCTGGCTCTCCTTTCTTTCTCCCTTGTCTGGGTGGCTGCTACTCGGGCTTGGTGCTCCTGTGGTCCTGGCCGGTCCCAGCTTCCCCGGTCCCCCGCTCCCTTCCATTCCCCCCCCCCACCACCACCCCAGCGTTCCTTCCCCCCCCCCTCCAGCTCGCTGCCGCTGCCTCCCCCTCCCGGCCTGCGCTCCTCTCCCCGGCTCCCCCACCCCGCCCGCTGCCTGCTCAGGATTGAGTCCCCGGAATCGTGAGCTGTGGCTTCAAATCCCCTCCCTTCCTCTGTTGGATGTGCTCGGTGTGTGTGTGTGTGTGTGTGTGTGTGTGTGTGTGTGTGTGTGTGTGTCTTTTTCCCGCGTGTGCTTGAGGATGCTGGGGGGCTGTGCTGGCATGAACTTGGGCAGGGGTGCTTATTTTTCTCACAAAACTGTTTCTGTGTGTTGTGTTGTTGTCGTCGTTGTTCATTCCAATCCCCCCCCCACACACACTTCTTCATACCCTTTATTTATCACGGGAGAGGGCTGGAGGCTGGAGTATCCTGAACCAGATTCCTTGCAGCCTTCCTCATGCTTTGGGAAGCTTAGCTTGGAAAAAGAGGAGTGAGATTTATTGCACTTGTAGGTCTAATTAGGGGAGAAAGGGGGGTTTCTGGCCTGTTCACCGCTTCCCTCTTCTCTTCTCGGGGCCAGGGCCGTCTCCTTCAGAGCTGTGGCCTTGTTTTCACCCCTCTACTTTGAAAGGAAAGTTTCTGACTGAACCCTGCTTTCATAGTAGTGTCATTTTTTTAAAGCATGATACTCGTTTTATTTCTTCATCAAACTCCACCCTCTGCTTAAATAAAGCATACAAATTACAATTTACAACGGCAGTTACCAGTCCTTCTGATTTGGTCATAGACTGCAGCTGGCATGAGCTTCCGCATCATTTAATCTTTACGTTGTATGGTGTTGTTGGTTTTTTTTTTAAACCCACAACTTTTGATGTTATATTTAGATATGCTTCATGTTCATGTGGCAAGAGATGCAGCACTTTTCTGATTAATTTATTTCAAGGCTTATAGTTAAAGTTTATCTCCTGACAATCATTGAAGAAGTCTTATAGTCAAATTAGTGAAGCAATTTTACAGAATGCAGATTACTCCTTCTTGTAATTGACTTTAAAATTATATTTTATATGCTACAAGGAAAGAAATTGAATTCCTTCAGATCTCAAGGAGAAGGCAAATATGACGACTTCATTTCTAGCTCCAGGGAGATTTTGTAGGCATCTGAAGGGAAAAAAAAAGACAACTTTGAATTGTGCTCTCATTTAATTGAAAAATAACTGCCAAGTTCAAAACTATAATTAGAAAAAAAAAGTATTCTGCCATTATGCTTCAAGAGCTTAAATTACCCTGGAACTTGTGTTGAAATTAGAATAAAAAGAAACTTGAGAAAATAGTATACAACCTGAAATACAGCTACATGGATATGGACATATCTATATTAATTTGTTGGGGGAGTGAGTTTAGTAGCCCTAACTTTTTGTAAAGTTGTCTTTGTTTACCTGGCAATTTAAAATGCTGGCACTGTTGAAGTAAAACATACACATTAAAAAAAAAACTTTGGTCAGCTTTAAGAACTCAAAGCATGCTTACGTTTTGCATTCAGATGGTTAATGAATCCAGTGTTTTCGCAGTTGCAAGCTCGTGCACTCACTGGGCAAAAGCTGGCTGCAGGTTGCAGTGGCACGGCGCAGGACAGACATTAATTATATTTCCCACTTTTTTCAATAATGTTTGGCTACTGTAAGTTCAACTTTTTTCTTGAAATTTTTCCATTTTCTGTTGCTTTTAATCGTGTGAACTTCCTATGGGGCTACCAGGAAGAGGGGAGAAGGGAGGGGTGGAGGGTACTTGCTCTTACTCAAAAGTTATAAGCGGTTTGTAGAGGGTGTAACTTAGGATGTCTTTTAAGGGTAATTCTATAATATTTTTAAAGAATTTGGTATCATTTTATGAGTGTAAAACGCTGTTTTGTTGTTTTATTTTGTTGTTTTTTTTTTTTTGTAAATGAAGAGGCCGCTAGGCATTTGCCTCTAACCACAACCTTTCTGCGCCCTCTCTCTCTCTCTCTCTCTCTCTCTCTCTCTCTCTCTCTCTCTCTCTCTCTCTCTCTCTCTCTCTCTCTCTCTCTTTCAACTTTGATTTGGGGATGAGTGGGGTTTCATTTATTTATGTGCTCCTCCTGCATAGCCCAAGGGTTGGGTTGGGTGGCACTTGGCCTCACCAAGCTCGGGCCCTGCTGTCAGGCCTAGTTCCTCCGGGCTGAGGTGGCCCCGAGTGAAGGCTGGGTCTTGGACACCCAGACCACAGACCCGGAGAGTCTCACCCCAGATCTCCTAGCCCAGTGGGCCGTGACTGTGAACCAGCGGGCCAAGATGTGCCGGGCCCCGGGGCGCGTGTGACTGCCGGAAGAGCTGCATTGTGTGGGGTGCGCGGTGGCTTGGCGGCGACGTTTGCAAGCCCTCTGGATGCACATTGCCTCTTTTCTCTCTTTCTTTTCGTCAGCGGTTCAGCGAGGAAGAATGCCCCCAACCCAGCCCAACCCAGGCCAGTACGCACTCACCAACGGGGACCCTCTCAATGGCCACTGCTACCTGTCAGGCTACATCTCGCTGCTGCTGCGCGCAGAGCCCTACCCCACGTCGCGCTATGGCAGCCAGTGCATGCAGCCCAACAACATCATGGGTATCGAGAACATCTGTGAGCTGGCCGCGCGCCTGCTCTTCAGCGCCGTCGAGTGGGCCCGCAACATCCCCTTCTTCCCGGATCTGCAGATCACCGACCAGGTGTCCCTGCTCCGCCTCACCTGGAGCGAGCTGTTCGTGCTCAACGCGGCCCAGTGCTCCATGCCCCTGCACGTGGCGCCGCTGCTGGCCGCCGCCGGCCTGCACGCCTCGCCCATGTCCGCCGACCGCGTCGTGGCCTTCATGGACCACATCCGCATCTTTCAGGAACAGGTGGAGAAGCTCAAGGCGCTGCACGTCGACTCGGCCGAGTACAGCTGCCTCAAAGCCATCGTGCTGTTCACGTCAGGTGAGGCTGCGCTCGCGGGGAGGGCAGGCCGCGCGGGGCGCCGGGGTCCCCGGCATCGCCGCCAAGCCAGTCCCGGGCCTGGCTGCCCGCGCCTCCCGGGGGTGGGGTGGGGTGGAGAAGCCGCCGCGGGCGTCCCCGCCGCGGGGTGAGACTCGGCCTTCGCCGGACCTGGGCACTGGCCTGACTCAGCGGGCCTCGGCCGCAGGGACGCCGCGGCCCTGCTGCTGCTGCCATCTTGGGGAGGGTGACGGTGTGGGGGAGCCGAAGCGACGCGGGGACGACCAGCCCGAACCCCCCCTTTTCTCCCCCCCCTCGGGCCTCGCCGCCTGGACCCCCGGCGCGCGCGCCCGGCCACGCGGCAGGGGCGAGAGTGCGTCTCGGAGGGTGGGGGGAGGCGGTGTTGTGTGTCTGTCTGGCTGTCTGTGTGCGCGCGCGTGTGCGATGTGCTTATGCCTGTGTGTAGTGTGCGGGTGTGTATGTGTATGCGTGAGCCGAAGCTGAGCTTCGCTGGGGGAGGAGAGCGAAGGGAGAGAAGGTGGGAATGTGGCTTCCTACTTTGTGTGGCACGCTCCCTAGATGAGTTCCCCGACAGAGCCAGAGACCCAGAAAGAGGTGGACCGAGAATACCCACAAATAAATAATAAATAATCCCGCTTTATTGCTGCCTGATTTTCCTTATCGGAAACCATTCATGTTTGCAGTTCCTGGGGTTATTGAGGGTCGTAAAAACCGGATTCGATCTAAACAAGAAAGATAAAAAACAAAAGCAATATTGTAGAACCCGTGAGCATGAGAGGCTTCCTGGCCTGGAGATAAATTTCATAGCTATGCAAAGCACACCAAACCTTGGAAATGTAAAAGAGCGCCTTAAAAATATTAAATTAAGTGTAGGCGGTAGTAACATGCATGTGAACAATTTCTCTTATGATAGATGGTTCAAATTAACTTCAAGGAAAGTGCATTAGCGTTGCCTTTGAAGGTCTCTGGTCTGAGGCCCAGAGAATGCTATGCGCCTTTTATTATTGTAACCTGCAAGAGGGAAACATATAAACACCCAGGACAGCAGGTAGTGGGGGGAGATATAAACAAAGCCGGAAAGGAGACTGGTGGGGAGCTGAGCTGCTTAGACTGGGTCTTGGACCTTGCCTCCTGACTGTATGGTTAGCTTCAGTTTTACCACCATTATTGGCACTATTGTTTTTAATTCCTCTATTCAGAGAACAAATAAACCATTCTAATAAATCTATCCTCGAGCCAGGCCCTCCAAAGGGCAAATTAAAACCATTCTTGTGCAGAGATGGTCAAACCTCTTTCCCAAGGCCTTGTGGAACAGTAAGCAGTGGTATAATCTATCAATATTTCTTGGCTTTCATGCATGAAGAATCGTATTTACATTGTATTAAAATGACTCTTAAATTTGCACAATATTGTAATGTAGCAAATGTAGTATTAATATCGATCTGAACAGCAGATAATTTATTTAGACAAGAGGGGCTCATTGGTATGCAGGGTGGCTGGAATCATGGACTTGGATGCCCCCCTTTTACTTTCCGTGCAAATGCAGGTCTGCTAGTGAAAGAGGGAGTTTTCTTTGCAAGAGGATAAAGTGTGAACCTTAAAACAAATGGAAGATTTATTGAATAGCCTCCTCGGTGTTTGAATGCATTTTATCTTAATAAGTCTTCTTGATGGAAACGTGTTTTTCAAAAGTGACAAAGAGTCTGGGAAGCAGCGACCAGGCTCCTTTAGCTCTGGCAGGCCTGGGGCCTGGCTGGCTTTCCACTACCAGGCTCTTTAGCCAAATTCACCAGGAACCAAGCCAGTGTCAGAGAAGCTGGGGTTTTAAAAATCTCATCCAGAGAGGTGTCTTGAAACAGAAATGTGACTTGGACCTGGACAGAAGTCTTCCCGAGAAAGCTCTCTCCTCTCTTGTCCTAGTCTCCCCTAAGATTCTTTGAACACCCTTGACTTTGCTGATCTCATGGCCTTTCTCAGAGAGAGGGGATGACTGTACAGCCTGCAAGGAGCCCTGTGGAATTATTCATGATTTTCTTTTTTAACTTTTCATGCTAAAACATTCCTATGAAAAGTCGTCCTTAAAAGTTTTGCAAAGAAGTATCTTGGACCAAGTCTTAGGATGTAAGGGGTGCCTAAAAGTGAACAATAACATTATTTGGTGGAAGAATGCATGCAGAATATCTGGAAATTGAAATAGAGCTGTCAGTAGTAATTCACCCACCCCTCTGTACAACACATTTCTACTTTTGACTAAACTTGTTTTGATTGCCAGCCAGAAGGGAATTCATAGGAAGCCTTCTCAAAGTCATCCAACTTTTAAGCAAACTTTGAATGATGGAAAAGACAGTTTTAGACATATTGTCCAATGTAGTTTGCTCTGGCTAAGTATTTGAAGCTGGCATGGGGATCCCCCATGGTGGTTTTCACATTTGGCCTCCGGATGGTGTGTTTAATCCTTAAT
This sequence comes from Megascapheus bottae, assembly GCF_031878675.1. Lineage (NCBI taxonomy): Eukaryota > Metazoa > Chordata > Mammalia > Rodentia > Geomyidae > Megascapheus > Megascapheus bottae. Next base: position 29,201,283 of record NC_143512.1, on the reverse strand, counting down.
ATTCTGGACAGCATCCAAAGACTAGGTCGTGACCTGAACTTACTTTAAAAAGAGAGAGAGAGAGAGAGAGAGAGAGAGAGAGAGAGAGAGAGAGAGAGAGACTACTTAATTCATATACCTAAATATTCCTTCAAATAAACGAGACTGTCTCTGAAAAGAACCATCTAGTTAACATAAATACAATAAATCCATTTTAAGCACAATAATAACTTTGATTTCTAGTTATGGCAGCTGATTACATCTATATTTCCTGAACACTAAACTCTTCTGAATGCACAACATGAAATACATTCTCTGCACTACAAAGGCTAAGCTGGGAGGGTCTGATAAGTAATGGTTATTTATTTACATAATTTCTTTGCCATACTCTGTAGAAGAAATATTGAGGGTTCCCACATTGACACTACCATATAAAAAGTGAGACGTGGTTTTTGTCCATTCTGTCTCCTTTCCTTCTCTGAATTATAACTCATGGTGTGTAAATATGTACTGCCTCATGTCCCCTGATCACCTTGCTTATCCACCAAATCCACCAATTAATTAATTTGAGTGTTCATACCCGTCTGTCCACAACTGGAAGAATCCTGTTACAGGAAAATAAGTCAATACCTAGTGTGGAAGCCAGGCCAGCAATGGGTCACAGGGTTGACTGCTACCTGGCAGGTAGGCCCAGCTCCAGTCATTCTACCTCTAAAGGAGAAAAGAAATGCAAGCCACTGGCACAGGGCCCATGTGGAACTTTGCAGTGCTCCTCTTGCTGGGAGTGTCCTGTCTTGAAGTTCAGAAAGTGGTCTTTCACTTAAGGAAATGTAATCACAAATATAAGATCATTGTCTTACTGACCTGAGGAGATGCCATATGGATCTTTAAAAGAATATCTGTTGGGCTATCAATAGGTTCTTTTCATATTTCATTGTGTGGCTGAGAGTGATACATAGCATAAGAAGCAGGCAGTGCAAGTAAAGCAACATATATGTAAATATGGACCTGCATAATGTTCATTCTTTAGGGCCATATTAGTGAGCAAAGCCAAAAGCTGACCTCAAAGTTCTCTTTCTGAGCAGCAAGGCCCCAAAGACTTCCTGCAGTGGCCCTTTAGCCATTGGAACCTCACTGGCTTCCCATTCAGGTAGCTAGCGTGGATTTATCCAACCAGCTGGCTGGAGCAATTAGACTTCTATGAGGAACCCAGTTTGGATCTAAGGCCAAAGGAAAACTTGCCTCAGAAGTTCTTAAATTATCACTAGTTTTATTTGTATTCTTGCTGGAGGCCACATTCTTGAAGATGAAGGTGATGGAATCCTTTGTGAATCCTAGTTCTTAAAATACAAAGACATAAAACTCAGAAACTCAGGAGACAATGGTCTTGCTTTGAATCATTTGTTGTGTCTTCTTAGGAACACTTTTGCCCAATCACATTCATATGGTGTCCTTTGGGGGGCATTGACATACCTGAATTTCCCTCCAGATTTCCATATTAGCAAACTCTGTCTTTGATCTTTAGTCAACCTCCTGACCAAATAAGGGCTCTTCTCTGATCTTCCTGATTTAGAAATTTACTATTAATATAGAAACAACCTGGGTGTGTGACTAAAGGAAGCTTTCACTCACTGTATTCCTCTTGCTTCCATTTGCTTACCTTTAGCTGATTAATAGAGTATATCCTGTAGTCTTGAAATATTTTTAGAGGACCAAGAAGGGTGTCGGTTGTGGTGATCTAAGCACACAGAGTTTGAGATACCATAATTGTATAGAGGTGCCTTTTCTCCCTTCCTCCTGCCACAGGAAATTTATCTCCTAAATCTTTCCTCAATTCTCTACCCCCGTAGTTCTGAGACAGTTGCTGCTATTGCCTCTAACCCAGCTTTGTGCCTGATCATTGAAGGTGTTTCCTTTCCACAGTCTCGAGAAACTGAGCCATATTCCTTCTTACAGAGATGTGACCAGTTTTCAATTACTTGATCTAAAGCACAGATAGAAGTGTACATTCTTACTAAGGATTTGTTGCAGAATCCTCGTGTGCATAGATAGTGAATCTTAAATCCTATACTGCAAAAGCATAGACTTGATTTGATTCTGGGTACTGGCAGCCCAAGATTCCTTACCACTGCCACGTGTGTTCGCTATACAGTCTATGTTCTTCTTGAGCTTTCTGGTTGAGGTCATTTGGGTCTGAGAGAAGACTCCAAGAAGTCTTTAAGAATTGCCTGCAGGTTGCTTATTTCTTCGGGGGGTCTTGAACACCCCAAAACCAGGGGCAGAGGGGACAAAAATCCTGCAGTTAATGAGCACAGCTAGAAAGACGCTCCCCTGCAGGCGAGAACAGGTTGCTACACACTGCAAACATGGCTCCAGCATCGTACATTATTTAATCCAAAGGTGGAAGAGGAAAAACAAAGGGGGCTAGAGAGGTTGCTGCCTCTTCGTGTATGTGCATCTCTCTCCCCCTCCCCTACGCTAGTGGGGGGGTGATTTAATTTATTTGTATAGGGGCAAAGGGAAGACAATTGTGAAGAAGGAGGCAAGAAGGGAGGTATCCTTTTTCTTTCCTTTGATTTCTTCTTTTTACCCTATCTCCTAAAAAAGGGGGGGGGGGAGTGATAATAATGGCATGTGTGTCGCCTTGTTGTTCGCTGGCCTAACCATGTGCCCCCTTTCCCTGTCTCTTCCTCCTGTGGCTGCTCTGGCAGATGCCTGTGGCCTGTCGGATGCTGCCCACATCGAGAGCCTGCAGGAGAAGTCTCAGTGTGCACTGGAGGAATATGTGAGGAGCCAGTACCCCAACCAGCCCAGCCGCTTTGGCAAACTGCTGCTGCGACTGCCCTCCTTGCGCACAGTGTCCTCCTCTGTCATCGAGCAGCTCTTCTTCGTCCGCTTGGTAGGTAAAACCCCCATCGAAACTCTCATCCGAGATATGTTACTGTCTGGGAGCAGCTTCAACTGGCCTTACATGTCCATCCAGTGTTCCTAGACCTCGGGCACTTCCAGCCTCTCCCTACTTCCCCTAGAGACTCAGAGGACTCACCCAGGCCCAGGATCCCAAACCCTCGGGTACTCTGGTGAGGTGGGCCAGGCAGGCCATCGGAGGGGAGGGAGGAGGGTTGGGGACAGAAGCAGCCACTCTGCAGAAATGCACCCCGAGCTGCAAATTAGGAGGAAAAGAGACTCTCTTAGGATCAGATCTGTGAGCACCCTGGAAAGGGGGGAAAAAAAGGATTTTGTGTCTGGTGGGAAATGAAAAAACAAAAACAAGGAAGAGAGGACCATGAAAATTTTAATAAAATAGAAGGAGACTGATGGACCTTCCAGGATTTATTGTGGATGGATGTGGATATATTCTGTACAGAAAACAACACATATGGAAGTGGACTGAATCCTATGTAGACACACACACACACACACACACACACACATTGAACATTGTTATTCATTTTGTAAAATACTAGTCTTTATTTTCATTTTTGTAAAATTTAAACATCGTATGCGCATAAAGAAAAAAGGAAACAAGAATTAGGGGAAAATAACATTTTCCAAATAATTATAAAAATTGTCCTGTGTCTATGTATCTATATCTGTTTTGTATTTTTTTCTGGTTCCAAACCAGATTTCCTGTGATTCTATACTAATAATTTTGATATAACCCTTTGCTTCTTATAATGAGTGCGATATATGTTGTCGAGGCTGTTCTTCAAGAATTAAAATTGAAGTGAAAAATTTAAACAAAAATAAAAGAATTTAGAAAAATCCTTGTGTCTGGTTGCTTGACCTGTGTCTCAGTGCAGAAACCCATCCAGGTTCATTTTTACCTATGAAATTGTAAGGGTTTTTTGTGGGGGGGTGGGCACTTTTGACATTCAAGACCACATTGGCTATATTCATTTCTTAAAATTAAATGTTGCTTTGGTTTTTGTAAATCTGAGGGGCCAGGCTTAGCACAGGCTGTGGTCTGCAGAGAGAACAGGGTGCCTTGTTCATGGGCTTTGTGGGGGCTGAGGGCAGCTCTGTGCACAGTTGGGTGGGGGCATGAGCCAGAGTCTCTAGGCATTAAGCATCTGGTTATGTAGCCTGGTTTAATGACCAAGTGTCAGCACTGGGAGCCTGAACAGAGTTGGAAACTTGGGGGAGAGGTATACCAGGAGAGAAGCAGAAAAGGAGATGGCCACTCAGATGCTCCTGAACCCTGGACAATGGATGTTAGCTAGCAGCTGGGGTGGGGGCTGGGGATGGCGGTGTTCTGATTCTCTTCAGATCAGTGAAACAGTGCTGGGGCCTCAGAAATTTGAGTTCTAACTTTGCTTCATTTTATGGTCCCCTGCATTGCCCTTCACTCCAGTTCCTGCTAAAGGGTTCCCAGAAGGGAACCTGGAGTGGCCAGTCCTTAAACAGAAGTCACACACCCGGTGTGACACTTGGGGGAGGGCAGACCTAGAGTAGTTGTTAGGAAGCTGAGTGGGAGTGATCTCTTCCCAGAAGTGCCATTCAGGTCCTTGCAGCCCCTGAAGGGCAGAAACTCCCCTCGAGGCGGCTAGTAGGGTGTGCGTGGGGGGCAGCTCTCTGTAACAGCTTTTGGAGCATGAATGTTTTATAGGATCTGAGCTGGAGCTGTGAGAACACATACTGCCAAGGGAGCTCTTTCTTAACGTATTAATAAAGCCAGATCTTTAAAAATAACACCCCTCACACCCTTCCCTCCCCCCTCCCCAAGCCCAGACAGGCCCCGGGTGGGGGTGAGGCGAGAGCTTCAGTTTCAGAAGTCACTGGCAATCTTTTCCTTTCAGTATTCTGTCTGGAAATCTCCAGGTTCTTCTCCCCCCCAAAAATGCATTAATGAGCTCCTACACTCCAACCCGCCTGAGGTTTTTAGTATTCTGGGTGCAGCACTGCCTGTGCAGAGTGGGGCTCACTGTGGCAATGTTACTGCAGGTCTAAAGAGCCAAAGCAAACCCCTTGGGGACAGTGTGGACTGGGGCAGCTAGGTGGACACTGTATGAAGCCTTTGGAAAGCCAATACCACCCCCATCCTGGTTACCTCCTTTGTACCACACCCAGAAATATATTTGGATTCAACTTGACTCAGAGGTTGGACAGCAACACAGAAAGGGGAGTTTGTATTTAATCCTCACTACCTCCCAAGATGTATTTAAGAACCCTCCCAGGTTGGCTGGATATCGAATGTGGGGGCTGGGGAGATGGGCTGCAGCCAGGACGCCCAGGTGGGGGGAGGCAAGCTGCTTCCTGGAGCTCACCGATCTTTCCTGCCTTACTTGAAATGAGATGTAAATATATTCATTACAATGTGATCCCTCTGATGAAAACAGATAAACATTTTTGTAGGTTGGAAATGTACTTTTCAATTAATTTCAATATGGAGGCCCAAACACAAGCTCAACCTGAGCACTGAGCATGGTAAATGTACAGGAGGCTCTTACTGGTTGTATGTAGGTGACAATAGCGACCTAACTATTGCTTGAGAGATCCACAGCATTGCCTTTGACCTGGGGAATCCAGAAGGCCTTTCTAGAGCCTGGGCCTAAGCCCAGATCACTTGATAATGAGAGGCCTCCCCAGAGCCTCCCCGTTTCCCTAGTAAAATCCCCTAGGAGCAAGGAAATCTGGAGCTGAGGGAGAAGAGGAGCAGAAGGTATTGAATCTCTTTTGGAGGTCAGGGGCAGTGGGTGTCCCCTGTTATCTTTTTGATGGCCAGGATGCTTCCTACCTGTCTTACACAAGGAGATCCCTGGAGTGTGTGTGTGGGGGGGGTGTGTGTGTTCACGCCAGTATAAAAGAGACAAACAAGAGAAACAGAGGGGACCCTCAGGGGTCATTGTGTGTCAGTGTTATATGACATGAGCGACTGCAGCAAAAAGCTTTCCTTCCTCTAAGAGAAGGTTTAAAAGTCAAGATGGAATAACCTAACCGCAGGTGGATCCATTTGATAACCAGGAGGCCTCTCTGCTCTGCACACTCTGAAGGCTTCTTTTGGCTCCTGGCTGGGCTGATTCGTGACTGTTTGTGGGAGGCTGAGGGCTGAGCTGTCCGAGAGGCTTGCTGTCCTGAGGAAGAACAGGCCACAGTAATACCCAGGCCCTTTCTTTCCTAGAGCTTTATTGGGCTCTAGGTGCTTCTTTGGCTTAGGACCTGCACTGGAGGTGATATGGAGCAGGTGCTAGCTGCCTCTATCTGGGAGGCCACCTTCGTGACAAGTGCCAGGGGGAGCCATGGAACCTGGGTGTAGGGCTGCAGGCCTGGGAAGCCACAAGGTGGCCCAGAGCCTGGGAGAATCTATCTGGGTTACCTGGGTGTGACAGGACTGAGGGGTTCCCAGAAAGCCAGGGGAAATACATTTTGAAGTTGAAGAGCACCATGTAAAGGAAAGTGTCTTTCCTTTCAAAAGCACCCATGACCAAGCAATGCCTATCTGCTTTTCTAGTCCAAACACTTGCTGGACAACTGAGAACTTTTAAGGGCTTTGAAGCAGATTACAAAAGGCCACAAGCTTTGCTGAGAACAGAAGAAAGTATCTCAGGATGTGCTCTCCTCTGAGAATTGCAAGGGAATGAGGCTGTACCTTTTTCAGCTCTGAATTTGAGACCTGGCACAAATAAGGCAAAGTATGGCCTTTCCTGACCCTCAGCCACCCCCATCTATCCCAGCCTGGCAGTGGCCTGGATGAGCAGAAGCCCAGAGGTGGAGAAGTGCCTCTCTCAGTGTACCAAAACCACCTCAGTGTTTCAAACTCTTCCCCTCAGGGTTTTTTTTTTTTTGTGGGGGAGGCATTGTGTCTTAGGTATAGCAAAGGTCTGCTATAGGCTTCAGGAGCCAGACCCCTCTGCTTTGTGCCTAAGGATCAGGAGCCTGGAGAAGGTTCACTTGTCTACTTGGGGCATACAAAAGAAGAGTTTCTTTTCTTTTCTTTTTTCCTTTTAAAAGTCTTTCTTCTTTTTCCTTCGCTCCTCTTTCTAGCTCCTACAGTGACCGCATGGAATCCTGAGAGCTTTATGATTCCTTAGAACAATTCACCTCAATGTTTTTACAAATAAGAGACCAGGAGATGCATGGGGAGGGAGCAGAGAAGGATGTAAGTGGGAACTGATAAAACTCACAGTACAGGGTCTGCTGAGGATCAGTGGGCCTTTTGCTTAGGAAGCCAAAGAGTTGTATTCCTAAATGAGTTAAAGACCCATTTACCTCTGTCGTGTTCTATTCATCAAGCCACAAGTTGAGAGTTCCTAACATGAAACTATTTGTTTGCTTACACAACCAGCTGGGTGCAATTTCACGTCTGAGATATCTATCTGAAAGCGCCTCTCATTTATTATCTCTTCTTGTCAGTGAATCTATTTTCCAGTGCCCCCTCCCCCAATTGGAGTCTTTATTATTTATTTATTTACGGTGGGGGGGATACAGTTGCCTAGGGAAGCAACCTGGGGCACCTGAAACTCAGGAGTAACACTCCCCAGGGAACAGTGATTCCCCTTGCAGAGTCTGCAGCACCCAAGGGTACTATGGTGGACTTGAAAGAATCAGAAGTCCACAAGGCCACAGCTAATTCTAGCCAGCTGGTGAAGAGCCAGGGTGTGGCTGGGGCAGTGGGTGGGCCTGACGACTCTGTGGAGCTGCCTTTCAGCTTGAGAGCCCTCCCAGCTAACACTCTCAGTGTAAGCTGCAACCACCTGTTTGAGGGGAGGGTGGAGGTGTGGGTGCAGTGTGAGGGAAGCAGTGGGAGGTGAGCCAGGATACTTTCCCCGAGATGGCTTCGGATTCGAGAGCTGGTGTCACAAAGCCTCACCTAATCCCAAGGGGCCAATTTCTTCTTCTGGGGCCGAGCCTAGAGTGAGTAACCAAGATGTAAATAGTTGTCTGATGGATTGGGGGAGGGGGCAGCTCATTTATTGTGTGTTTGAGGAGAGAAGGCTGCACGTGGTTTCAATTTTGAAGCACAAAGAAATAACACGCAATGCAGAAAATAGGTTTATGAATGTAATTGAGAGGAAAGAAAACAATTAACACGGTGCGAGCTTGCACACCGGATTCCCTAGCCCTTGCTTTCCCTTCTATCCAAATTTTGAGAAATCAGGTCATGTGAATAGAGTGGGTTTAGACAGTTAGATTCTGCTGACAGGGGAACCCCTGATGTAATTCTCAGTGATAGCAGGATAATGGTGTCTATCCATCTCCTGGACTGCTAAGGCCTCTTCTAACTAAGCTGAAAGCAAAGGATCAAATCCCCATGTCCAACAGACAAAACACCCCCAATTGTAAAGAAGGAACGAGCAGGGGTGCCTGAGAAGCAGAGGGAGAGACAGAGAGAAAGAGAAAGAGGTGGAGGGATTTCTCTAAGAAAGACCAGGCTGGTCTCTGCAAGCCATCCTATTGTGTTGATTTAGGAAGACATTTGCTGGATATAACGTTTAAGGCTGATAATATCATCTCACAGCCAGATAAATAAAGCGTTGGCCCAATTGTGGGGTCAGCGATCGATCTCTGGGCTCAGAGGAAAAAGGAGAGAGATAGGGTCGTGTGTGATGCTCTCTGTCTGCGTGCTTGTCAGTCGGTATGCAGTAGCCCGAGTGTGTGTGTGTGTGTGTGTGTGTGTGTGTGTGTGTGTGTGTGTGTGTGTGTGTGTGTGTGTGTGTGTGTGAGCGTCAGGGTGTGTGAGAGCGAGAACCAAGTCTTCAGCTGGCCAACAGGCTCATTAGCATTCCTAACCCATGGACCTGCGCTGACAACTAACAGAGATATCCCGCTCACCACCAGGCCTCCTCTCCTTTTGTCTTCAGATCTGCTGGAGAAAAAGATTTCTTGTGGAAGCTAGAGCTTGAACTTCCATGAGATTGTTGGCGATTACATTTAGACAGATATAGATAGATCAATGATAGATAGATAGATAATAGATTAACAAAAGCCTTCCAGCATTTTGCCTGGTTTTCAATTTGCTTTTAAAAACTTCCCTTCTAAAGAGGGAACTTTTTTTTTCTTTTCTCCAAGTATAATATGCTTCTTGAAACTCTGAGTTTACATGAAAGGGAAAAATCCTCTGAAAATATTTTGCCATTGTTTTTTCTTGTTGATGGGAAGAGAGGTGGATGTTTGTGTTTGGCTCACATACAAATGTAAATCTGGAACTTTATTATTTTTTTTTGAGAATACAGAAACCAGGGGTTGCTTGTTTGTTTGTTTTGTTTGTTTATTGATGGTTTCTCTCCTTTCTTCCACTTGGTTTGGTTTCGTTAGGAGACAAAATTTATTTTGTAAAATAAATTTTGCTTACTACTTTATAATTCTTCATTGTCTTAAATACATCCTTTAATTTCACACAGAATCTAGTTTCATATTGACTATCAGGAAAGTGTAATTTTAGACACTTCTAAGAAACAATTTAAAATTATATCCATACGTGAAGTTTTAATCACCCTTATAATTATTGTGGGGTTTTTTTGGGAGAGTGTCTTTTCACCATATCTCATAGGGGTAAATATATGTCCACTCTGCTCCCCTTGATCTTGTTCCTTGAACTCCACAAAGCTAGGCAGATAGTTTTACATCAGGGTGTACAAATTATCCCCTGTTGACAGATGTTTGTCACTTAGTAACTTCTTTCCATGTTTTCTTCCCCTCCCCTAAGCCTTCTTTCCAGCTTGCTTTGTTGTTTTAAAATATGCATGTCTCTCACTGGAATGCCAGTCACGAGTGCAAACTTTGTGTCCAACCTCCCACATGAAATGATCCTTTTAGAGGGAACTCGATATGTCTCAATCTGCACTTCACCCAGAGCCCTGTGGGTATGGCCACTCACTCACTGGTCCTGGCTCCAAAATAACTCCACAGAAACGAGTTTCCAACTAAAAAGCCCCTCGAATGTCTCCCAGGGAAGAAATATAGCTCCTATAATTAAAGGAGGCAACGGCCAGAGGGGGAATGCAGTCGGCAGCCAAAAAAATAAAAAAGTAAGAGTTTTATTTATTTGCTGATTGGACTTGGGTTGTCACGAGCAGCAGGTTTATTCACACTGAACGTGCTGGAGGTTTCTGCTTCTTGCAGGTGGGTAAGGAAGATGAAAGAAAGTTGGAGGGGGGTGGATGACAGCCAGGAGAATGGGTGAGAGAGACCAGGCCAGCTTTGGGAGAGAGAAAGTAATCTCTGAGGGACAATGTGTAGTAATTTCCTAGCACTGGATTTAAGTAAAAAGCTTGTAGCAGAGAAATACTGGGAGGGGGGTGCTCAGAGAAGATGAGTGGGTAATTATAGTAAACGCTTAAATGTGGGGTATCATCAGGAAAAAGAAGCCTCAAACTGTTTTCTCCAGAAAAGTAATGTGACAGCAGGAAAATTATTAGCTGTGCTGTGTGTGGCATTCCGAATTGGGGGGGGGGGGTGGTGTTGGAATTAGGGAGAGAGGATTTAGGGAGAGGAAGAAGCTCTCCAGGATGCAATGTACAAGTGTGTGTGTGTGTGTGTGTGTGTGTGTGTGTGTGTGTGTGTGTAGCCAGCAGCCCTCCACCCGGCTTGGCAAAAGTTACCTAGGAGGTGTGGATGTGAATCTTTTTTAGAAGACTTCATCTTTTCACCTTATTTTAATTGTGTTTCATCCAGAATTAGTTTCTGGCACCAGAACCTCTCATAGAATGGTTCAGCTCTCACAGGATGGAGGACTCCATCAGCCCCTTAGAATAACCCCCCCTCAAAAAAAAGGGGGTGGGATGGATGATAAGCTTCAGAACAGCAGTGCACAGACTGGGGAGAGCATTTCTATTAAAAAGGCAAAACTTTAACACTGATGAAAAACAGATGAATTTTTTTCCTACCTCTCTCTGAAACAGTTACTCTCTTTTACTGATGTTCAGTGACGTCAGCAAAGTCTGTCCTATCCCCTTGGAGAGAAGGGACAGAGGGAGGAGGCATGAAAGGAGGTAGCTGGGAGAAAAAGAGAAAAGGGAGCTGAGAGGAGAGGGAAAAGGGTGAAGGGAGGGGGTGGGGGAGAATGAGAATGGGGATCTTACACGTTTGGGGGGGGCACAAATTCCACCAAGAGTAGGCAAAACAATGGGTTAGAAGCCGATGATTGATAGGACACCTTTCCTTACTCTTACCCGATCTACATACTCTAACATATGGAAAGCTTACAGGCCCTGTGCACTTATAGAAGCCGATAATGCATTAGCTCTCAGCAATATTTACAGCACCACTTTTAATACACACCAGATGGTTCGCGACTGTGCCGCCTCAGCCAGCTCACTCCTCGATTTTACTCCGCGGCACTTTGTTGCAATTACGCTCCATGCTGAGACCAATTTTATTGGTGACCTATTTTTCATATTTGCAGCATTTTATGTTTAAAACCTCCTCTCTGCCTTCCTCACCCCCCCGTTTTTTTTTTTTTTTTTGTAAAGGGCAGCGCTCAGGAAGGGAGCGCTTAGCTGGACGGCATCGTGGTGGGGCCGTGTAGGTGGATATTAATATTTATCATGATGTTACATACCTCGGGTTTAAGTGAGTAAACCCGATAGACATAAGTACTCTGGTCATTATGTTTGTTCACTCACCCCCTGTTTGTCAGACCCCCACGGACTGTCTGCAGGGTGCGCTGGCCTCAGAGTCAATATAGAGGACCATAAATATTGTATTCCATTAATTATCACGCCACTGGCTTATCCTGGGCGCCAGCACTCTCGAGCCAGCCAGGGCAACCGAGGACGCTTCCTGAGCGGATTTCTAGGCCGGGAACCCCGCTGAAATTTCTGTGGAGCCTGAGAATTCCTAGAGCAAGAGCGCCTGGTTCAGCCCGGGCTGGGCCTAGGACCGGCTGCGCTGGGGAAGGAGGCGCGGCGGGAGCAGGCCCGACGCAGCCAGAGCGTCAGTACCTGTTATCTTGCTACGCAGAAGGCCACAGGGAGAATCCCATTTGGCACGCCAGGAAAGGCTTTCAACTTTATCTCCCGCCATGTAAATATCCCTGAGTGCCCGGCTGAGGGACTTTGTTTTGTACTGAACAATATAAATATCCTATTTTCTACCACGCAGGTGTGCACTTCCTACCCAAACTCTTTCCTCCCCCCTACCTCCCTGTGGTTTATAGTAACTCTTTATACTCCCCTCCCCTGGTTTTTTTTTTAAACCCACAGATGTTTACTTTATTGATATAACCTATACCATAGTTAGGCTGAGAATAATATGCCTCAACTAACAATCATTTAGCAAATAATAGAGGCGTTCTGGATGCCTTCCAACCTTACACATGTACTTGGTCATAAAATGATACGTGAAAAAATTAACATCTGCTTTCCTAAAATAAAGTGTGCCAAGTAGCTTTTTATGAATGCTTTCCTCATTTTAAAAAGAAATATGGAGAGATAAACTGGCACCCAGATGTATAGCATATTTATAATGGTTTTAGGATTTAAAGGTAGCTATTCATTGCACATGCCATTGAAAAAGCTGACGTTTTAAAAGCTACTTAACCCTGCACATCTTCCAGTCCTGAAGAGTCTTCTAAATTTTACTATTTAAAGCAGAATTTATTGTAATTTAATTGTGTCTCAAGGCAGAACTAAGTACAAATGGAGGCACTGCAACCCCAGCTCCACAGAAATTCCAACTGGCCTTTTATTTACCTAATTTCTCAGCAAGGTTCCCAGGCCCTTAAGAAAGCAGAGCTGGAAAGTTTAGTCGGACTCCTTTTTTGTTGTTGTTTTTTAATTCCACTATTAGGAAATGAGGCCTACCTTTGAATTATTTCATTAAGATTTGGCCTTTTGGGGGAAGGGGTGGGAATCATAATCATTAGTGGCTTTTTATTATTTCTACAATAAATGGCTAGGTTCTTTGTTGAATAAGCTTCTTGAATGTTTTGCAGATGTTCTGCTTAGACCACATCTGATCCTCTGTTTCCTCCCAAATAAGTCGCTTAAACTCTCTCACCAGTCCATCACCTGGACAGCATCCTCTCTCGCTCTAGCAAGTTTGTAAGTAGAGGATATATCCTTTTGAAATTTCCACCTAGCTACACACTCGTGTGTGCGCACACCACTTCACACACACACACACACACACACACACTCCCACCCACGGAGCCTCTGAGCGTGACAGAGGGTAACAGGAGCAGGGGGAGAGACATGAGGAAAAACTGGTGAGGTGGAAGGGAACGAGGGAGGAAAGTCAGCTCAATGGTTACACCCCCCCCTCGCGGAGGCACGCCCTCCACGAGTCCCCCTCACCCCCTTTGTGCGTCTGGCTTGAAACATTGGAGGTGACCCAGGTCCTTTTCCCTCTCGGAGCTGGGAATCTGGATCTGCCCAGTGCTAGGGGGCGTCCGGCCCAAGGTGTTTGGGGGGGGCGGGGGCGGGGGGAAAGCCCATCCCCTGCTCCCAGGCCACGCCAGGCAGAGCCGGATTGTCATCTGGGCCCAGCCAGCCAGAGACTTCGCCCCAGCCGCTCCGGGCCCGCGAGTGGGGGCCCCGGGGCTTAACAAAGGGCGGTGCGGGGGCTCTGGGCGCGGCCACGTGGCGGGCCTGAGTGCGGCTTGACGGTCCCGCCGGGGAGGGGCGCGGGGCCGGGGTTCTGGGTGTCTTCTTGACATCAGCTCAGTGGCCAAGCCCTGGGCGGGCGGACCATGCTGGTCGGGAGGACAAGTCCTGGTGTGGCTCGGCGCTGGAGAAACCGCACCTCGCGCGTCTCCAGCGCTTCCTTGGAAAGCACTTGGAGGAGCCCCGTGGGTGCGCGGGGAGGGCTCGGGGAGGGGCGCGGGGAGGGTGGCGGGGAGGACCACGCCGGGCCGAGGCCGGGGGCCGCGGCGGCGGGCGGGTGAGGAGCAGGCTGCAGAAATAGCTACTGCTGCTGCTGCTGCTGCTGCTGCTGCTGCTGCTGCTGCTGCTGCTGCTGCTGCTGCTGCTGCTGCTTCTTCTTCTTCTTCTTCTTCTTCTTCTTCTTCTTCTTCTTCTTCTTCTTCTTCTTCTTCTTCTTCTTCTCCTTCTCCTTCTCCTTCTCCTTCTCCTTCTCCTTCTCCTTCGTCTCCTTCCTTTCTTCCTTTCTTCCTTTCTTTTTCCTTTTTCTTCTTCTTCTTCTTCTTCTTCTTTGACTGACAGGACCCCTTTTCAAAGGGCAAACAGGGGAGGGTGGAAAAAAGATCCTAATATGAATAGGAGAATTTTCACAGTTTAGTAGTTCCCCACCCTGTTCAGATTTTTTCCCTTCATTGAATTTTTTTGTCCCCTTCTTCCTTTTCTGTTAGATTGGAAGTGCGATGAGCAAACTTGTCTTGATGTGTTTTTACAAGAGTGATCCACGAAGTTAAAAGAAAGATCTATTTGGGGGTTGGCAAAAACTACTGAAACATGTTCACACTTTTTTTTTTCGTAGACTCACTGACCACAGTGGCTGACACAGCACAGGAGTCAGGTTTTCACAGAGGCTCTTTAAAGATGTAGTGTATGTAAAGGAAAGAAAAGGAATACACCAAAATATCCCCTCCATTCCCGTTAACAACCGCTCTTCCAGCTCCTTAGAGAGAAGATATTGGGTCCTCAGTTCCTTATTTAAAGGCTCTGAGTTGATATTAGATGCCTTTCTGACAAATCAGGGTGGGAGAAGAAAGCTAATTTCATGAGAAGAGTTTTTTTTAAAGCCTCCTTTCATATCATCCAACCTTAGAAATATGTTTATTATCTCCACTCTCAACCCGAGCCTCTTTAAAAAAAGAAAAAAACCAAAACTTGTGAGACTCCAGCATTATAGAGGAGAAAAACCTTTTTTAAAACGGATTTCAGAGCTCACTTGTTTGTTGTTGTCATTATGATCATGACGGTTATTATATCCCATCCTTTTCGCACTTGATCTGATAAGAGAACTTTAAGAGTGTGAAATGAAGGACACAAAGACAGCATATCAATGAAAAGAAGAAAGTGGCCCCTTTAATGGGAACCAAAGGAACCCCAAATGTAGATGAAGTGTACCGTAAAAGCAGCTTTAAAGTCCATCTTAATTCCCTTGAGCTAAGCCAGCATCAGCACTTGGTGAGTTCTGCTCAGAGGTAAGGTGGGCGCGGGTAGGGATGGTGCATGTGGAATGAATGCCCAGCCCTATAATTTCAGCTCCTTTTTACTGAACAACTTGGAGACATTACAGAGCCCAGATCTGGCTATTGCCCCTTCCAACACTACCTGCCCATTAAAGCAATTTTTCCCCCTTCTTTGGTTACTTGACTTACTAGGGGGCCTTCTCCTCTGTCCCATCTCACCCCACCCCCAGCAGGTAGAATACTCTGGGTCACTTTGGAAGGTTTTGACTATTATTTTGTGATCATCTCTGTTTAATTTTCTATTTATTCTTGGACCTCTGTCTTGTTGGACTACAAAAGTCCCCACAAGCAACGCCGCAATAAATCTGAACAAAAATAAGACAGATTTCCTCATCGATGTGTAATAAAGTTAAAGGACATTGTTTTGTCAGACAAGCACTAAGTAGAAAATAAATCTCAGAGTCTAGGGAAACAAAACGGAGCGCTGCTGGCATGTGTGTAAATTTACTTTTAAAAGCAATAAATCAATGTTAAATTAAACAGCTGGGTACCCTGTCTAGAAGATTCCATGTTTAAGAAGACCTTGATGGGAGAAATGTGCTATTTAACAACACACACACACACACACACACACACACACACACTCACGTACCTATGCAAAGTTAATTTTTTTATTATGATTCAAAAGCAAGATTGGTCTGAGAACTTTTCTTGTGAACTTCAGACAGGAAGAAGGGCGGGAAGGGAATCGCAAGGTTTTTTTTTTTTTTTCTACTGTCCATCCTCATATTCCACATGTTTTCAGGCAAAGGGGCATAGGAGGTGATGTAGAACTGTTTTAGGTGCTTTCTAAATATTCCTTTAAGCTCTGGAGTGAACTCCCCCCCCCCTCTCTTTCTGTCTCTCTCTCTCCTTCTGTCTTTATAACTTAGCTGGGTTAGCTACATTATAATGTTTGATTTTTTTGGTAAGTAATACAAATCTATATAGATATTTTAATGAGTACATTAGGTATTCTCTTAATTGATACTTTATTCTTGATGTGATTGTTTTTCACAGTGAATAATAGAAAATAAACCCAACTGTTTATTTCATGTCTGTTTCACCTGTTTTCTGAAGCAAACCTGAGGTTTGATTAGCATTTAAAGCTCAATTGGGAATATTTTAGTTTGGTTTATTTTTTTAGCTTTATTTTAATTTTTAAAAAGTAGTAACAGTATTACCGAGGTGGGGAGGAGAAGAGAGAGAACAATAGGAAATCCAAGCTCTTGTTTAAATTCTAAAAACTATGAATCCATGAGCTTTTACCCAGGCAATATCTAATAGCAGGAAATTAGGTGTCACTTAAGGCTCTCTCTCTCTCTCTCTCTCTCTCTCTCTCTCTCTCTCTCTCTCTCTCTCTCTCTCTCTCACACACACACACACACACATACACACAACACATATATAATTTTTTCCCTTAAAATGAAAGCCCAGAAAGATTCAACAGTTTCTGAGAAAATAGATTTATTATTGAGCCTTTGAGTTTAGATTGACTGATTTAAAAGAAAATTACAGGGCTCTTGCCCAAAGAAAAAGTATTTCTTCATATAAAAACCCCAGAAGCTTTGTTATATTGCTAATACCGTTCTAAATAATATTCACATAATTAGGTAACTGCATTCACACTTTAAAAATGTAGAAAAGTATTCCTTCTGTCAAACTACAAATTAATATGAGTATTGTACAGCATCTTGGCTACTTTTGACTTTCCTCAGGCAAAGAAAACATCAAAGATCCCTGTCTAGAGGAGAATAAAATATCTAATATTTATGTTTAGAAAGCAGCATTCAGTCTCCATGACCACTCATGGCTTAAATAAATCTGTGTCTCTTGCCACTCAGAGATAACTAGGGCTGCCGCTCAGAGGGCATCTGAGCAGCCTTATAAACTCAGAATGACTTCTCTAACCCTGCTAGGTTTTTCCAGCAATGTGCTTTACTCCATACCAAAGCCCTGAGAATCATTTCAGCCCAAGGGGTGTCACATGGCAACTGCTCCGAGTCTCTATTTGGATAAGTAGGTGGAGAAATTGTTACACTGTGATCTGATTTTGTGGGGTCGAGAGGGAAGGGATGGAAACGCTGCCTGTTCTAATTAAAGACAATGAGCCATCCTGTAAGTAGCTGTCCCTTAGCCTTAGCTGGAGGCAGAACCAGTCTTTCTCTCACCTCAGCAGTTAAGTTTATTTGAGTTGGCCAGCAGAACGATGAGCAGAAACTTGCCAGTAAAGATGGACTCAGGTGAGAATGGACTGTTGGCTAAATCTCAGCAAGTGCAGCTTTAAGTTCCCCTGTGATTCCCCGTCCATCAGGACTTCTGCTGCTCTGTTCCGGACTCGGACTCACTTTGATTCTAACTTTGCTTGCTAGATGGCGCTCGGTGTCTCAGGACCTTCTCTTTCAGAATTAAAGTGGCTTTTTACCACTGTTCTTCTGAACGAGTTGTGGGCATGTGATTTGCATGGTAGCTCAGTGCTGGAAATGTGGTTGTTGTTGTTTTTTGTCAGTGTTATTCTGTTTTTGATTAAGGGAGTTGTACATCTCAGTGCATATAACAATAAAATGGAAGGAAATTCAGCCCTTAGGTTTAGAGCACATTTACACATCAATTCTGATGCATTTCAAAAAGCACCTCAACTTTCCTTCCAGTAATATGAATGAGATTTTCAGGAAGGAGATAAATCAGTAGGTCCAGGTGGTAATTTACAGTTCTTGGAAGTTTACCACCAGAGTCCAGCCTGTCATTCACCACTACTCCTAATTCCCATTTCAGATTAATTAAGTTGGTCTTAGGAAACAGTACCTTCTTCTGTAATTATGTGATATCAGTAATTGACTTTAAATGTGTTATAATTTATTTAAAGCCTAAATACTATAAATTCATGTTTACAAAGAGATGTTTTTCTGTTATTAATAAAAGTCTCCAAAAAGCATGTTTCACATGAATGGTTTTTGGATTCAAATGTATGTTCATTTTAACCAGGAAGTGATTCTTCTCACATATTCAAAACATTCAGGGGGATCTCCTACAAGCCAAAAGAGAATAATCAAAATTCTAAGTTTCTGATGTAAAAAAATTAAAAGGAGCCCAAAGGGCATGGTATTATTGAATGCTGAAAATGTGGTTTTCAAAGCCCCTCCTGCTCTCATATCACTGTGTGTCCTCTGTAGGTTCAGTGAGGGAGGCAGTGGGTGCAAAGGAGATAATCATGTCACTTTATAGATATTTCACCAGCAGTTTGACAAAGGGGAGTTAAAGCTGCTACTTGAGTTTTGGGATTTTCAGAACTGATTTCCCTAGCAATATTCTACCTTAGGAAAAATGAATAACACCGAGCACTGAGTGGTTTGGAAGCTTTTGTCAAAATTTGGCTGCTTCAGTGAGGAGCCCCACAAAGCCTCTCTCTAGGTGTTAGGCTGAAACTAGCTGGCGCTGAAAACCTAAGGAGGGAAATTTACAACTTGATCAGCCCCAGCCATGCACCAAAAAACCTGCTACTGGTGCAAACATATGTTCCAGATTAAGTTAAGCAAATGTCTCTTGGGGTTTTTTCTTTCTTTTAAGGTTTTAAAGTTTATCATGAACATTCAAATTTGAGAGCATTGGTCTTCTGGTGGATCATCAGATCCTCAAATGTTTACAGATCCTCCCCAGTTATTTACTCAAGAGATTTCACATATTTATTACCTTCTTAAGATCCTAATCTAGACTCTCCTGCAAAAATGAATCCAGTTATGTGGTATCCCTACACCCCAAACACATGTGGCTTCAAAAGTTGGCTAAATTGAAAAATGAAGATAACTACTATATAGTACAGCTGAGTTGTTTTAATGGCTTCCCTTATTATCTTATATCTTATTACCTTATTACTTTATTATCTACTGATATCAAACTGCACATCTTATTTGAGTGTTCCTTTATAAAGTTTTACTCACTAGAGAAGTTGATGATATTTTTCTACAGCATGAGACAAAGAAAGGCACATATTCAAAGCATTTAATTATGTCAGGAATAAATGAAGTCATCGTGCTTTTTAAGATGGGGGTAACTATCGTTTGCAACCTCTCTGTGGCTATCCAGCCATTTCTGAAGTCAATTGTTTGCCGATTTATCTGGCTACTAAGATGTTTGATGAAGAAGTTTAAAATGAACCCCCCCTCCAAAAAGGCTCTTTGGGCTAGTTACAGAGGAAGGAGCCAAAGTCAGATACCTTGGGTGTCTTCCTATAGAAGTTCGGGAGTGTGAAGTCACTTCTTTGGAATGATCATCCTGCAAGTTCTAACCAGTTAAATCATATGCCTCCCCCAGGAGACCTTTGCAAGTGTTTAGAAATTACTAATTTCTAAGAAACCAATTTGGTTCTTTTGTATTGAATGAAATATACACTTAAAAATATATTCGGTATATATTTGACATTGATAAATGGCCCAGAGATGAGGAAACTTATTTAAAAGACTTTGAAAGAAAAAATGGCTAAGGTATCAGTAATGTAATAGAAGAGTGGGGTTGAAATTAAAAAGAAAAATTTGGATAATAAGAAATAGTTGTTTATGCATCAGGAAAACTTAAAACGGGTAGCAAGGGAACATCCTTCAAGAAATTCCCCACAAAGGAGCTTACATTAAGTAGCCTAAATATTTTGATTAATTCAGAAATCAAGCTGACATCTTTTATTTTCACATTTTCTCAGGGCAAAAATGGTTTTGAAATACCCACTTAGGTTGGGGAGTTCTGCATTTGTTTGTTTATCTTTTTAAAAAAATTGGAAAAGTCATTCTGATGATACCTAACCAGGAATACTTCCGTTAAAGGAAGAAAATCCTGATGAATTGGATTTCTTACTTCTCTCCCCCTCACCACTCATAACAGAAATCCCGCATGAAACAAAGAGTTCCGAAAATCTAGATTGCAAGCAACTTCTAGGCAGCCATGGGTTCAGAAAATGCAGCCCATTTTACCATTTTTCTGTCGCTGTCCTTTACTGAGCCCCGTTCCCTTGCACACCAGGACTTGAGAGGCAAGAAGGAAACATTTCACTTTTTCACAAGTGGAAGCTTAGTTCATGGAATGAACTCCCCAAAAGATACTACCCCAGGATACAAACATTCAGATTGTGAGAGCTGCAATACAGTCTCGAATAGAGGAGAGTCTGAGTCATGAAGATTCTACACAAGGATTCAACAGGTCCCCTTTAAAACTTTTACCCTTCAGCTTCCAATATGTGGTAGCTGGAGTGAATTTTGTGCATAGTTTGTATGTAGGTGGGTTGTGCTGCTAATTTAAATAGCTCCTAGCCGCCCGAGCTTTGCTACTCATCCAGATTTGCTTTAACATTTTCTAAAACGACTGAGAGCCAAACTACAAAGAAAAATTATCTTTAGGGAGAAAGAATTGAGCAGTGACTTCGGGGTTAGGAGAGGCAAAAATGTCTGTAAGGAGTGCTGTCTGAAAAAACAGCATTTCAGACTTTTCTGAGAAAAGAAATTAAGTGAAAATGTTAATGAAAGAGTTGTACGTTTTAAGCTACAGAAAAGCATAGTATTTGGGAGCTAAATTGCTGCTGAATGGTGTTTTTTTTTTGGTATTGCTTTGCATGTTAAATGGGGAGTAATTTTATTTTGAAATGTGTTACAGTGCTATGCAGAAGCAAACTGAAATTGGTGTATCATGGGTGTTTCATAAACAGAAAACCCCTTAACTTGAGATAGCGGAGTGCTTACGCCTTCTTTACTTACTTTTCACTCCTACTAGAAAACTTTGAAGAAGGTGGAGTTCAAAGTATTTTTGTTCAGCAAATCATTAATAAACATTTGATTTGAGCGATCTCACCTGCTTTGCACGTAGTCTCCCCCCCTCCTCCCCCAGTGTCTGATTCGTAGGAGTAGATGACTAGAATTGGGTCCTGATGAAAGACAAGAGCTTTCATTCAAATAAGACAAGGTTTAGTATAGCAAGGTGAGGTATGGGAATCTTTAAAAACTAGTCTAGTTTTAGGAGTGGCTACTTGTGTTGCTAGGGAGACAATGCATGGGGGGAAAAAAGATGCCACATCAAAGTGAGCTTCCTTTATGGTACTTTGCTTTAATGCTACAGTTTAAAGAAAATAAGAAAAAGAAAAAAAGAAAAATTAAAAAAAAAAGAAAGCCAAACAGGGAGATGTGCCTACAGGCACGTTTGGTAGCTGCGATGTGCAAAGGAGAAGACGTGGTGGGTGCTGAGCAAGGCGCATCTCCTTTTTGGTGCTGTCAAATAAGTTGATGTCAGGCTTTTTAGGCGCGGCGGGCGAGCTGCCTCGCCTCTTGGGGCCGGCTGTAATTAACCAGTGCTTGGGCTCCGCGGAACTAGTCCCTTACTCCAGACTCCAGACGCCCGCAGGTCCGGGGACGGGTGGGGCTGGAGGTAGTAGATCTTCGGGAACGCAGGTCTGTCCCAAGTGAGATCCGGGAGCAGGGAAGAAAGGCTTCCCCTGGTCCAGCCCCTTTAAACCAGATTTGGTAGACGTCTGGCCAGCTAAGGGCGATGAAGAAAAGTCGGTCAAAGAAGAGTTACTGTGTGGGGCGGGGAGAGCCTTACCACGACTCGCCGTGGCTGAGCGTGGCGCGCGGCTTTCCGGGGGGGACTGGGAGCAAGTTCGCGGAGTGGCAAAGGGTGTGTCAGTTCTGGACGCTCCGTTGACCGCAAGGCGGGGAACCAGCCGGGCTCTCCACTGGGCTTAGATACTAAGTTTTAAGGAGCCAATTTCCTGTGGCGAGGGAGTGACTGAAAAGGGGAATCGCTCGGGGCCGAAACTTTGGGGTTCTGGCCAAGGGGGAGGAGGAGGGGGGGTGAGGAAGGGAGGGGCTGGGCGCTGTCCGTGGTGCTGGGCAGAATGCGGCTTCAGCCCGTCCCTTCATTTCGTGTCCTCAAACCGAATTTAAGGGGAAGGGACTGAAACTCCTGAAGCTAATATCTAGGTTTTTTTTTTTTTGCCCCCTCATCCAAAAATGTGGAGAATAAGAATTTAGGTGTGCAATTTAGGTAAAATTCTAGGATGTTTTCACCCTTTCTCAGTCATGACTGCTTAGTCAGGAACCAGTGTGAACCCGTCATTATAGGGTAGTTTCTTCATTAAAATGGTCCATGTTTCAAAGTAATATAATCAGCAATTGCTGATGTGTAAAGAGGAAGGGGGAAAGATGATTTGAGACTCTAATCACACTCAAAGACAATTAGGGATTTCAGATCTCATAGGGAAGAAAAGCAAGAGCATGACTTAACCTGCTAGATGACATGCATATATTGAGAAAGAATATACATACATATAATCATCTACCTAATTCTATGAGCTCTACATTGTCAAAGCCTTTATATATTTGCCAGCAAAAATAAAGGAGCAATTTATATATATATATTGCCTCTCTATATAAATTAGAAATTGTTAAGATGTCTAAATGGATCATTTTAACACTGCCAAAAAAATCAAGTTTGTTATATTAAAGGCAGGTGATCAGAAAGAAAGCAGCATACAGACAAAAAAAAGAACTGCCTTGAAATTAAAGCAGAGAACTGAAAAGAAACATAGCCTATTTAGCAAGAAGGCACACAGAAACACATGTGATAAGTAGGTAGATTATTAGCTATGTTTGGTCCAACTAGAAATGAGAAAAACAGGGAAAGGATTGATTTTAATTGTTATAATCATAGAAGTCTCACTTAGCCTCAGCCCCTCGAATCCATGTGACAATGAGGAAGGAAGAGGATATATATTCGAACAGCTGACACAGTGATCAGCAGCAACTGACAGCATCTCATTTGATATTTGATATCAAGCACTAGATCAATATTTGTCAGATCAATGCAATTTTAATGGTTTCCTTTCAAAACTGTATGAAAGCCAAATCGTGACACTTTGTGCTAGTGTTATTTTTAGAGTTGGTTATTCCAGGGTATGATGTTAAATAATTAACTGAAGCAAAGCAAAAGCAAAAAAAAAATTAGAAGGGGCACTAACAAAAATACCACAACAAACCATCAATATTTCTTCAGTTGATAAATCCTGATTATACAAGGACCCAGAAAAGGTGTGAATATTTATTGGAAAAAAGCCACTTATTTAGTTATGGTTTATAAAATGAGAGGGAAAGCCTTTGAAAAATTATTTGGAGGAACAGGATATGAACTGGGTAAAGGATACAATGGTATCAAGTGGCAGCTGCTGAGCAAAAAGAAATGAAAAGAGAAGGCATAGGCCTTTCAGGTCTTTTCCTCATGTGTGGCATTCAGGGGGAGATATTTGTATTTACCTGGCAAAGTAGGAAAACTCTAAGCAATATTCTCACAAAGGCCAAATGGAAGGAGAAATGTAAATAAGTGAATGCATCATCTATTGTTTCTCATGCAAAAGTTTATATTTGAAAAATGTGATTAATCTTAGAGGCACATAGCTCTTTAGCCTATAGTTATATTCTGACTCATTTATTTGTTCATTTTATTTAATAAATATGCTAATCTTGGATTTATTTCTTTTACAGATCCAATTGTGAGAAATTTTCAACAATACCTTCAGTCCAATTACATTTCTGAGAAGGGTACACAGGGATGTAACGAGATGAACATCTCTGTAGGAAGTGACAAAGGTGAGATGTGCTTATCCAGGGCAATGTGTATGTTCATGACAAACAGAGACTTAAGCTTTGGGCAATAAAAGCAAGAAAAGATCTTTCCCATATAAGTTAGTTTTAGTTAAAAATTTGGGAAAATTGATTTCCTGTTCCCCTGAAATATGGAAGAAAATTTCAAATACTTGACCTCAGAGACTTCTTCTTTTCTTCAGATAGAAAATAAAGTGCTTAAAGATTATAGAATTCTTAATTTTCCCTCAATTTTTTTCTTGGTGTTACTTCTGATAAAACTGAATAATGAAGCAACTGACAGATCACCTAAGATAAAAGGCATTGTATTCTGTTCTTACCTGACATTTATGTTCAAGTGCCATTGCAGAATTAAACCATGCCCCTAGTATTTTCTTAAAGCATCCAGATAAAGGCATTTTAATAACTTCATAAAAGTCACTATCTGTATGTCTCTCCATGCTCTATTTTATTTCAGATTTGGCAGATTGCCTACAAATTAAAAACATCAACAGTTTAAATCAGCTTTTCTTCAATGAAATAAAGCCAACCTTACAGACAGTATAGATAATGTATAAATAGGGAACTTGCATATGTAAATGAATTGGATAGATTTAAAATATTTATTACAATGCCTTGGAAATTTTATCACGAAAATTTATTCAACAGAAAATAAATTTACGAAGTTCTCATGAAGATCAGCACATTCTGAACATCTACCTTGTTACAGGCACCTAGCAGACATATATGCGCTGTATGTGTTGATCTATTTCAGGTGGAATGCATAGAAATGAGTGTGTGCACCCCACTGATGGACAAATATGTGTGAGACATAAACACATATATGCACATATACATGTTTTCATATTAAATCTTTTGAAAAATCCTCTGCTCTGTTCTAGAAAGAAATGAACTTTATATTCAGTGGTAATTTGGACTTCATTTTGGCAAACCATAACTTGGATCAATACCTTTTTTCTCATAGCATGTTGAATAGTACTTGTAATTGTAAAGTTTAGTGCACCCCCCAAGAAAATGTTGCTCTTCTTAAGCCACTTTGAAGTAGTGCTGGTGAGTCTAGGATCCAGATCTACATGTTAATCTCTAGTTTTGCCTTCAAACAGAATTCAGTTACAAAGAACTTGGAAAGATTTTGAATCTATTCAGGAGAGGAAAACTCTTTAATTTTCTGAGGAGTAAAAACTCCCCAAGAAACTTCATATAGCGTCTTAGATTTTGCTTAGCATACGTGATAAAACATTGATTGTTGCAGTTTGGTGACCCATGAAATTTGGGGGTTAGTTTTCTCTTCAGACCAGAGCATATAATTATGCAAATAAAGAGCTGTCACTGATCTAGTGAAATACTCACAAACACATGCACTCTGAAATTGGACAGAAAAGTGAAAATGGTTGGTGATGTGATGGTGCCATGGTTTGTTTTCCTGCCAAGTTTCTATCCAAGTTCATTATTCAAATTGTAAACTTAAAAAAAAAGAGACATATCATTCTTGGGGTGTTGGTTGTCTTTTCATTTCAGAAGCTTTGTATTGATACTGCAAGCTGGTCCCAAGTACAGTTCAACATTTTACTTATGAAAATCTCCCATATCACCCAATATAGAAGGCAAGGAAGAGAAAGTTGAACTATCTGGAAAAAGAGGAAGATCTCTCTAGTTTTCTTTCTAGGAATACTTTTCTTGTCAGTTATAAACAGAATTCAATTTCAACAGTCGAAAGAATATAGTAAAAAGGTTTCCACAAATCTCAAGGCAAAGGACTAGGAAAAGTTGTTTGGGAAGGTCTCGTGGATTAAGCCACATTTCCATTTCCATACTTTTTTACATTGGAGGGGGAAAACTGGTTACTCTATGATATCTGCTTAATGGTCAAACTTTCAGCCCAGCTTTCTCCTATCTTGCAACTTTACCTTTGTGGTTCATTCAGTTATGAAACCTAGAAAACCTTTGTGCTAAGGATGAACAAGAGTTCTTCTATTTAATCATGTACATTGGCCTTGAGGTCTCCCAATTGCAAAGTTACCATTGCAAAAGCTGTTGCATAATTTTCGATGTCATGGAGAGCTTCACTGATGAAATCTGAGAAGGCTCTTGTCAGACTACTGACTGCTAAAGACATCACTACATGAAAGATCAGTGGTGTGAAACTTTAAAACATCGATCCAATGAATCAATTAAATCAACATTCATCCCTCCTAAGTGAGAGATTTAAAACTATCATTGTTGCTTTTTTTGTTTAACCCTACATAGATTTCAAGATAAATGCCAGAATGCTTTGATGACTACTTCTATTCTTGGCTCTCTGTTAATCGACTTTGTGCTGTTGCCCTCTTTTCAACATCTTCCACTTGGTGTACATTCTTTATTTTAGTACAGTGCATGACAGTTGCAATGCTTTAAATCTAAAACCGCCTAGCAAAGCTGATGCTTTAGGTAGGGTAGCTTTAAGCTCTGTGAAGTGTTGATTAAAAACCTTTTCCCAGACTCAAACTGATCTTTTTGGAGATTAATAGAATATTAGATAAAAGGAAGACGAACAATTCAAGAGACTCCCACTCGGTCATTCTATACAAGGAAGGAAGGAAAGTATTCAGTTTTTGAAAGAGAGTACCTCCTGGAGTCTTTTATTTTATATTATTATAGTCCCTAATAAGTAATCATAAAATCACTACTACCATTATCATCCCTCTTTTGCCACCCATATTTTCAAAGATGAGAATGTCTCACATTTATTTAAAGACATTTCCCCCACAGAGTCATGGGGAAAGTTTTAAAGAACTTTTTCACTTGTAAGAGTAATCTTTCCTACATGAATTAGAAACCAAAAAGAAACTCTCATTTTACAGTACAAGCTATAATTTTTTTTGAAGAGACAGTATTTGGATCAGAACTCTAGATAATCCATGAGAATGTGAAAAAAAATTTATTAGCAGAGATAATATTAGTTATCTTTGCCACCCAAATCTCCCAGAGGAATTACAGGTTTTAAGAAAGAAATGCTGTGAAATAAAGTTGGTTTCAGATTGGACAAAGTACTCTGGACAGGAGTTTGGAAGCAAATTCATCTACCAGACTTCCATTGGAAATGTATTTATTTATAAGAGGTTAAAGTTTATATAAAATAAGTTTGATGGATCCTTGTTTGAACTGCTATTCAAGGAAGTATTTTAAATATTAAAGGAAATGACTTAAAATATTACATTTATGAAAGATGCAAGCCAGATACTCAATTAAAGTTAAGATAGTACTGTACTATTATTACTATAATGCTATTACTACTAAAAATAAGAAGCTGTGAGGCTTAAAATAGTGAATACTGTCCCATCATTCCATTTACATTTCAACTCTAGTCTTTTATACAGATGGTGAATGAAGGAAATTCTGAGCAGGAATAATACACTACTGCCTGTTAGGTAAATTGTACTTTTATTTTAAAATGGTGAACAGAAATATATAATATATAGTTAACTTTGTGCTTTATGTTTTTTGTTTTTGACATTTAAACAAGAAAGCAATCCAGGTTGAAGCACAAGGCAGATATCTGTGAAAAGAACAGTTATTACAAGTGGATGGTCTCATTTTTAAATGTCCAAGAAGATTTTAAGGACTGTATGGTTAATTTCCCAAAACAATTATCTGGCTTTTAAGTTTCAACAGAACTATTTTGAATTTTACATTTACCAACATCTCCTTTGTCATTCAACTTGCTCTAAGAACTAAGTGTATAATTAAAATTCCCCCAATCCTAACTTTACCCCTCTACTCAACTAAAAACAGGTTCACACAAACCAAAATGGGACAAGACTAGAGCAGAAATACTGTTAACAGTGGCTGCCCTGAAAGCAGATAGGCTGCAATCATTTGCTTGTTATTTCAGGAAAACTGAAGCAAACAGTATTATGGCATTTATACTAACAGACACATAATCAACAGATTAAAAACTGGATAAGGAATTTGATCTGTCATCAGCTGGCGGTCCGGCGCAGTTTGCCTAGCTCCCCTAGAGTTGTTAGAGCTCTGATCCACAAGTAGAAATTACATTTACATAACTGAAGTTTGTAAATAGTTCTCTAAAGATAGTTAAACAAGGCCTTTCAATCCAGCAGTTTTAATGCACTAAAGGCATTCAAATAGTGATCTCCATTGTCGAAGCAAGGTTTTAAAAAATAAAGGTAAGAAAATTGGAGAGTAGGAATAGGGGTAATTTGCTTTAATTCAGCTGTAGAAGCTTCACAAATTTTGCATTGCACAAGTGCTGTTTCTTAGTGCTATAAAACTAGTTTCCTGTGAACAATTCCATATATTTAAAACAATGTACAATTTTAACATTTGGAAAAGTACATTCAATCCACATCAATTCTTAAATTGTTTCACTTTATTTCTAAAATAAATCCGATAAAAGAGTCAGAATCACAGACTAGTGTGCTTGATATTGTTTGGGGTTACATATTTTGAATCATCCAGAACTGGATAAAATGCCATTTTCATTTTTCCTCCTATCTCATTGCTAAGTAACACCAGCAGATATATATATGACCACTGAAAGCTGTTCACTTTATCACCATTGAAACTATAGGACTAGTGAATATACTTACATGCCAAATGCAGCATGAGATATTAATCAGTTTTAAAACTTGTTGACATTAGTTCATGACATAAAACCATTCATGAGATGGTTGGTTTCAGGTTATTTCTCTGAGGCATTAGAGAATTCTAAGTCATATTGGATACATTTTTTCATGTTTTCCAATAAGGCAGGCACATTACTTGTTGCATACACTTTTTAAAAAAGAATGAGAAGTATTAAATTCAGAACTGCTTTCATTAGAAATGATCTTCACTAGGTAATTAAATTCTTCAAGTAATTAAATATTAATTAGGCTGAATTTTAATATTTAAATTTGAAAGTTAGCAAAAACCGCTGACTTATTTTATCTTTTGTATTTCACAGTGTTGGGCCAGATCTAATACACTTCACTGTCAAAATTATAAGGCGAAACCCTACAGGTGTTTGTTTGTGTGTGTGTGTGTATGTGTGTGTGGTTAAATGTCAACCACAGGACAGGACTGAAAGACAATAGTCCACACCAAGTATCTTTTTTGCTACTAAAGAAGAAAACTGGAAAAAATCATTTTAGCCCTTGTACAGCCTTTCAGAAGAAAAAAGGTTCCAGACAATGAAGCTTCATTTTCATGGCAGTAAAACTTCTCTACCTAAAACAGGAAAACTCAAAGTGGGTCATTCTAGTAAGGATAAACCACCACCTTTTTTTCTTTTCTTTTTCTTTTTCCACAGTGAGATATAAAAAGCAGAACTCAAGTATGTCATCTAAATTACAATGCTACTCAGTACACATTACATATAAAAGCCAATTCTTAACAAACATGGAAATTCCATTGAAAATGAGACCTTTTACACCTCCATGTAAAAGATCCGTTCATTACACTGCCTTTAAACATTTCCTTCTGAAATTAGAGATCTGTGTCAAATCTCACATTCCCGTGGCAAAGGTATTTCAGCCACAGTGAGCACCCAGTACACGATGGCATTTTTACGCGGATTTTCTTGTGGTCCCGAAGTGAAAATACATCGTCAGGGAGAGAACAACTCGAACGCTCCAAAGTACAACGGGCACGTCGCAGCGGACTTGTTCTGAATTTAAATTTGGCGTTTCGTGGGGAGGGGCAATGAGAGAGGGAGGAGGAGGGGGGAAGAGAGAAAGGGGGAGGTTGAGACGGGGGCGGGGGGAGACTGACTCAGTCTCAGAATAAAACTCAGTTAATATGTAAGTCTGAATTCTAGCAGAGAAGCCTGTGGCGTTCCAGAGGGGAGCGCGGCCCTGCTGGAGGGGGCGCGAGGCTGCGGGAGAGAGGGCGGAGGCGGGCGGCAGGACCACGCAGACACCGCGCCGACACCGCGCGGCCGGGGCTCGGTCTTGGCTACGGGAGGCGCGCGGGCTGCGCGGGGCTCCGCGCGGTCAGCCTTCGTCTGCGCGCTGACGGGCGGCGCGAAGCCCCGGCTCAGCCCGCCGGAAGCACGACCAGTGAACCCATATTGCTTTGACAGTTGCACTCATCTAGAAATAATGCAAAACGCTCTTTAGATGTATATATCGCGACCCCGCGCTCGGGGGAGAAAACAATCTAATGAGGGGCTGGAAGGCTGCTCGCCGGCGGGCGGCGGCGGGCGGCGGCGGGTGCGCTCCCGCGCGCTCGGCTCCCCGGCCTGGCGAGCTCACAGCTCCTCGTGCTTTATGCGGTGGGAGCGCCGCGTCACGGCCGGCTTCTGGGAGCTGCTCTTGGCCTCCGAGGCTTCCGCGAAGAACTTGAAAATCGACGGGAAGCTCTTCCAGGAAGTGAGCTCGTGCCGGTCGGTGCCTGCGGGAGAGCACAGATCGGGTTAGCGGGCGGCCTCGCCGGGAGCGGCGGGCGCCGGTGTGCAGTCGACAGGGTAGGGGGGGGCGCCTCGGCGCCCCCCCCCGCCCCGCCCCGCGGCCCCCGTCCCGACCACACCAGTACCTGGCGCTCCGCCTGCGGGGCCCGGCCCCAGGCCTCACAGACTGCGCGCTGCCGGCCTGCGGGACTGCCGATCCCGCCCGAGACTCGCCCGCGGGGCGCGGGAGGCGCGGCCCGGAGCCCCGGGGCCTCGGCCCCTGCGGGCCAATGGCAGAGCGCGGCGGACGGGCCACACCCCTTCTCGCCTAGCAACCACCCACACCCCGGCCCCCACCCCCGCGCGCGCCGGGATTGGTTTCCCTAGCGTGCGAGCGGGCTTCCACACCCGCCCACAGCACTCGAGGGCCCACGCTTCCTAAGAAGATAAAATCAGGTGTTTTATTCCCCCCCCCCTTGTCTCTTCCAGAGGCTGTGATGTTAGACCTGACCCAGTCATAGGAGATGTTTAATGAAGGGTCAGATTCTAAAGAGACTAGGCCCTGAAAGTATCCTGGTGGGGGACATAACATTTCAAGGGTCAGAGTTAGAAATGCTAAATATATATATATATATATATATATATATATATATATATATATATATATATATATATATATATATATATAGGGTTATTTTCTGTGGTTTGGATTTAATATCATCAGTGCATACTGTTTTTCAAATCAAACTTACCTTCAATTTGACACCGCCAACAAGTAACACTGATGAGTGGACATGAAGACACAGGTTAACGCATTTCTCATGACTGGAATAGCCTACCATTTAATCAATAGCTTTACAATTGAACCGGTTTTTTTTCTTAAATGCAAAAACAACAAAAAAAATCACAAAATCTTTCCCATAGAAATAATGAGTGAGTAGTCTGAACACAGTCAAAATCGTTTCCTAGATCACTCAATTATGCAGATACTGCTTGGAACTGAATTCAGGGCCTCTGTCTGATACTTTAACGTTGTTAATGATAATTCTTTAGTCTGTAATAGTAGGTCATTGCTATGGTTACTCTACAATGGTGCAACACTTTGCTTTCCCCTTCAGCTATTCGCTGAGACCTGGTAACCACATTTGTTGCCTAGCAACAGTTTTGTGACAGTATCACAATCTGGGAGTTACAACAATAAGGATGCTATGGCTGCAGTCTGTTGGCCAGAGAGCAGAAAGCTAGGGTCTGTGCATGTGACTTAGCTGTGGGAGCTGGCCCTCCTGGAGAACCCCTCTCTTCAGAGATGCTTTCACAGACATGTCCTTTTCTTAGCAGTCTGACCTCTTGTGCCTGCATTTGAAGCTCAGATCTACTGGTGAAATCATGTGCTTGATAAATATCCCCTGGCACTATAGTATGCAGAGTAAAAAAATCGATGTCACTTTTCTACTTATGTGCTCATTTCAGAAAAATGCAGTGCTATTCATTGGGAGGGATGGGTGAGTATAGGTTATTCTGGCAAATCATATACCATCTGGATTTGGATAACTAACTTTTTTTTTTTAAATTGGTGTACTTGGGGCTTGAAATCAGGGCCAGGCCATATCCCTGAGCTTCTTTTGCTCAAGGCTAGCACTCTACCAGTTGAATCATAGCTCTACTTCTACCATTCTAGTGTGATTAATTGGAGAGAAGAGACTCACAGACTTTCCTGCCCTGACTGACTTTGAACCATGATCCCAGATCTCAGTTTCCAGAGTAGCTAGAATTACAGGCTTGAGCCACATTTACTGGTATCTGGACTGACCAACATTAATAGAATTCTTGGGGAAAAATTCTAGGAACTAGTGGCACAAGACTATAATCCTAGCTACTCAGGAAACAGATCTGAGGATAGCTGTTAGAAGCTGGCCAGGGCAGATTCTTACCTCCAATTAACCACCAAACAGCCAGAAGTGGAGCTGTGGCTCAAATGGTAGAGTACTTGTTTGTTTTGATCAAAGAAGCCCAAAGACAGTGACCACACCCTTAGTAAAAGCTCCAGGACTGGACCACACACACACACACACACACACACACACACACACACACACACACACAAATACACCTGTATACCACATTTTCCTGCATTAATAAAAAATTTTTCAAGTTTTTTCTAAAGAATGGATGGGACATACTGATACTGTTATTATAATTTTTAATGACTAATTCAAAAGACGTTAAGTGATTCTTTTGAATCTGGAGGCATTCTTTAAACATAAGTGAGCAGTTTTAGGATATCCTCAGACATGCTACTTCAAATAAAATTTTGTGGGCGTATCTAGAAGGAGGCCTAGTTGTGGATAAGATGAAGAAATGTCTGTCTCTACTTCTATAGTGTTTGCAATCCTAGTTTCAGTTCAGTATCAACTACTAAATTGCACTTATCATGACAAAAGATTCTAAAGCCAACTCTATTTCCTCCTGTGCCCTAGCCTAAACAAGAAAAATCAAAAAATAAAAACAAAAATCACCAAGAGGTGTTAATCGATGATTTCTTTTCCATTTTCTTCCATGGTGATCACATTTACACCTATCAGCATTACCAGGGCTATGATCAAGCCATAGCTTTCTCAGGAACTCCTGTCATAATTCTTCCCACTCATTGAAAGCCAGTCCAGTCTATGAATCTAGCGAGACCTAGAAGCCAATGCTCTGAAGAAATTTTAACTCCTTTATTTCTTCTTGTTGAAGGATGAGCACGTCTCTATGATGAAATAACTACAAAAGCTTTTGATCTTTACATTTTGATGACTCAATTCTTGATTAGTCTTAGGATGGAAGGATCAAAGTCCCTGAGATAGCAGAGTAAGTACCTACCCTGGCTCTCAACATTCACCCCTGCAATTTAAGACCATAAATAACAAGAATGTGTGCTTCCTTTAGAGAAAAGGAAATTAGAAGGAGTAAAGGTAGTAATCAAGGTAGCTTCCCCACTGAATTGAGTGTGGTGGGGAAGGCAGAATTCCTTTTAAACTAAGCAATAATAACATGAATATTTTATATAGCAGTAAGAGAGAGAGAATAGTTGGGTCAGCACTAACCAAATGGCTTGAAAAAGTTAGAGCATTGCAGTGAAAGCCTATTCTTCCCACATTCCAAACTGCCTTGTCTTCTTTTCTTCTTCGTGTGTGTGTGTGTGTGTGTGTGTGTGTGTGTGTTTGAACTCACTGCTTTGTGCTTGCTAGGCAGATACTATATCCCTCGAGCTATGTCCCCAGCTCTTTGTGCTTTACTTATTCTTCAGGTAAGATCTCAAATTTTTGCCTGGACTGGTCTTGGTTACTCCTAATTTAGCTTCATGAGTGGCTGGGATCACAGATGTGTACCAGCATGCCTAGAATGTTTTCCAGACTGAATCTCAGTATGTATTATGTATGTATGTATGTATTTCTGCGCCAGTACCATGGATTAAACTTGGGGTTTTGAGCTCTTAATAAGCTTGTTTGCTCATGGCTGTGTAGAATTGCTCAAACCAGTATAGAATTTTGCTGTTTAACTGGAAACATTTCCACCTTGTCTGGATTTACACCTTAAACCTCATTTCAGCCTCCTGAGTAGCTAAGATTACAGGTGTGAGCTACTAGTGCTGAGTGGGTCTCCACAACATTTCCCAGGTTGGCCCCAAAGGGCAAACATTCTGATTTCTGCCTCCAAAGTAGATGAGATTACAGATAGGTGTAAGCTACCATGCCTAGTCTCAAACTCCACTTCTTAGGGACTATGAACTTTCATTAAAAAATCCATATCCTCAATCAAGAGAGGTTTACACAAAATAAGGAAGAAGGGGCTTTGTACATTAGATGCCTGCTAGTACTCATAAGAATGGTAGGTATACCCTTTTGGATTGGCAAGCCTATTCTAACTAGAGAATTTACTTTGGGTTCCATTCAATCTCTTCATCTATAAAGTCAATGGAGCATAAACAACAAAGGGTAAACACTCAGTGTTTCATGGAAAAAGTGCCTTTACTCAGCCCAGTGGTTTTAGGGGAAGATAGTAGCCATCTCTCCAGGTATTTTGGACTGCTGTAGGAGTACTTGTGGTGATGAAAATGTTTGTGAGGTATGACTGGCTCTGAGTGGGAGATGACCATCAGGGATGGGTGGACATCTTGTGATTTTGTTTTTGCCAGTCTTGGGGCTTGAACTCAGGGCCTGAGCACTGTCCTTGGGCTTTTTCCCAAGACTAGCACCCTACCACTTAAGCCACAGCACTATTTATGGCTTTTTCTATATATGTGGTACCAAGGACTGAACCCCGGTCTTCATGCATGCTAGGCTAGCACTCTGCCACTAGGCCAAACTCCCAGCCCACATCTTCTGATTTTCTAGGGAAGGCAGAACTGTGAATTGTGCTGTATCCCATATGTTTTTCAAATGTCCCACAACTATTCATGTAGTTGAAAAGCTTATTTACTTACAAAGAAATTCAAGGTATTCTTAAGATAAAGTTTCATTTTCAGTTTTTGTATACAGTCTTGGGGTTTAAGCTCATAGTAGTCTTTGTACATTTTTTTTTCTTTTTTCTTTTTTTGTCAATCCTGTGCCTTGAACACAGAGACTGAGCACTGTCCTTGGGCCTTTCTAAAGGCTAGCACTCTACTACTTGAGCCACAGTACCACTTCCAGCTTTTTTCTGTGCATGTGATACTGAGGAATCGATCCCAGGGCTTCCTGCATGCTAAGCAAGCACTCTATCACCAGGCTACACTCCCAGCCGCAACCATCTTATAAGTCAAAGGGAGTGTGCACTCTTGAGTTTTTCAGAATATTACTAGGAAGGGTTTATCCAGTAAAAACTCATTGCTGCTGGTTCTGCTGCCTCTGGTATGTGAATTGCCATCAGTCTATCTGAATGAGCTGACATTTGTAGCTGTCAATTCCATGTTGGGTCCTTGTACATAATGAGGTATTTGACTACTTTTTATCATCCTTTCTTAGGTAAACTTTTCAGAGCACTTTACTGAAATGTCTACTCATGTTATGAATTAATTCATTCTGCATGCTAACTAGAGCAATAGGATTATTTGACAATAATATACACAATTAAGCTGATTTTGGAATTTATTTTGGGATACTAAAATTATTGTGCCATATATCTTTCAATAGGAAGTATTTAAATAACTATGAGTCACCTAAAGTAAAAATGAATATTTCATCTTACTTTCTTACTTTAGCGATTAAGTCTCAATAATCTGAGCTCTCCTTTAGAGGACTCTTTTTCTCTTGCTGAAAGGAGAGATACCCACCCTCCCTTCATTCCTTCATTCCTTCGTTCCTTCCTTTGTCTCTTCCTCCTTCCCCTGACCCCTCTCATGTGTGTGTGTGTGTGTGTGTGTGTGCGCGCGCGTGTGCACGTACATACGGATCCTGAGGCTTGAACTCAAGGACTGGCCTTTCCTGCCCAGGCTAGCTTTGAACCATGATTCTCAGATCTCAGCCTCCTGAGAGTACATGTGTGAGCCATTGGCACCTGGGTCATGTCTCTTTATTTATTAGCTAGAGCTAAAACTATTTAATGCCAATTCTACTAAGAATTCTCCCTCTTAAAAGAGTGAATTATCTTGCTAGCATTACTTTTGGATTGCATATATGATTGGGAATATAATGATCTCAGAATCCATCTGGGATTATAAGAAATGATTTTCCCTTCAGGCACACATGTAAATATTGTATCTGTTCAATCTACCCTCTCTATGTCTCTCCTTTATTTTTCTTTCAAAACAGTTCCAGTATGTTTCATTGTTCTATTTTCAAACATGAAAATAAACTAATTTAACCATACAGAATACATCTTTTGTTTTCCTTATATTTCTTCAACAGTTTGTCAATGATATTATTTATTATAGAATCAAAGGGATTAGAAATTATAAGTATGAAGAATGAAAACATAAATCATAGGCAAAAAATAAAATTGTTAAAATGTATTGTTTCCCAGAAGACTACACATTTAAGAAAAAAAAAGTAACTTGTAATGGAACTGACATTAAACAAAAATGGCTGAAAATATCTTGGGGAATGGAATGCTCAAAGACCAGGATAAGAAAGATGAAAACTGTGAAACATCCGCTTTGTCAATTTCAATTGCTTTTTCCTGTAATGAGTTCTATCCAAGCTTTCTTTTCTCTCTCTCTCTCTTTCTTTCTTCCCCTCCCTCTCCCCTTCTCTCTTTCTTACTTTCTTCCCCCCTCTCCATCCCCTCCTCATTTATTTGTTTGTTTTTGTTGTTGCTGGTTGTAGGGCTTGAACTCAGGGTCTAGCTATTATCCCTGAGCTCTTTTGTTCAAGGCTGGTGCTCTATGACACACTTCCGCCTTTTTCTGAGTAGTTTATTTAAGGTAAGAGTCTCATGGACTTTCTTGCAATGTCTGACTTTGAACAGCAATGCTCAGATCTCAGCCTAGGATTAGCCTAGAGTAGCTAGGATTACAGGCATGAGCCACCAGTACCTGGGTCAAGTTTTTTTTTAAATTTAATTTAATGTTCAGGATAATGTATACTATACAGGGGTTACAATTACATTCATCAGATAGCAGGTGCATTACTTCTTGCACATTGATACCTGTAAACTGGCCTTGTCCATACTCTTCTTCACTAGACCTGAGAGCTTATGACTTTTGGGGAATGGAGATCAGTTCCAAAACTTTTATGCTGCTAAATTAGCAACCAGAAACCCTTTACAGTTATTATCACAGATAGATATTAAGATGAAGCTGTAACTCTCTCTCCCTCTCCCTTCCCCTTTTGATTGACAGAACCAGAGCTTGAATCCAGGGCTTCATCTTTGCTCAAGTAGCTTGTTTGGCTGGTGCTCTACTATTTGGAACATGCCTCAAGCTCTGTCTTTTTCTGATTAATTTGGAGAAATCTTGTGGATTTTTCTGTCCAGGCTGGTATTGAACCATGTTCTTTGTAGTAACAAGAATTATTGGTGTGAACTACCAGCACCCAGCCCATATACCATTTTATCAAGGAGTTTTCTTAAGTTTTACATGTGTCTATTACTTATGTAGAGTTTTTGGGGGGAGTGGGTAACAGGGTTTGAAACCAGGACTTCTTGAATGCTATGTGTATGCTCTACCACAGCCTTGTAAAAATAGTATTTCTAAAAAATTACAAAGTACATTGTTAACTGGGAGTTTGGCCTACTGGTAGAATGCTTGCCTAGCATGGACAAAAACCTGGGTTCAGTTCCTTAGTACCACATACACAGAAAAAACTGGAAGTGGTGCTAGGACTCAAATGGCAGAGCTCTAGCCTTGAGAAAGCCCACTATAAGGCATAGGCCCTGAGTTCAAGCCCTGGGCCTGGCAATTAACATCGTGAGGATGGCAATCCTGTCAAGGACTATCTATAAATTCAATGCAATAGCCATCGATATCCCAATGTCATTCTTTAAAGAAACACAAGAAGCAATTCAAAATTTCACAGGAATAATACAAGACCCCATATAGCAAAAATAATTCTTAGCAGAAAGATCAGCACTGGAGCTCTAGACTCTATTACAGAGCTATAGTAACTAAAACAGCTTGGTACTGGCACAAGAACACACCTGAGGAGCAATGGAATAGAACTGAAGACCCAGAAATCAACCCACAGACTTATGGCCACTTAATCTTTGATAAGGGAGCCAAAAAAATAGAATGGAAGAAAGACAACCTCTTCAACAAGTGGTGCTGGCAGAACTGGTTAAGCACCTGCAGAAAACTAAAGTTGGATCCTTCTATGTCACCCTACACCAGGATTAACTCCAAATGGATCAAAGACCTCGAGGTAAAAGCAGATACCCTGAAAACTTTACAAGAAGGAATAGGAGATACATTAGGTCTCCTTGGCACAGGCTGAAATTTTCTTAATAAAGACCCAGAAATACAACAAATTAAAGTTTGGACAAATGGGGCTGCATTAAACTGCAGAGCTTCTGTATGGCAAACACATAGCTAGCAAGTTAAATAGAAAGCCCACTGAGTGGGAGAAGATCTTCAGTAGCCAAACAACAGATGAAGGTCTCATATCTAAAATATATCTACAACCAGAAAAATTGAATCTCTCCAAAGAAACAACCATCCCATTAAAAGAAGGACCAAAGACTTAAAGAGAGTCTTTTCTGGAGAGGAAATAAGAATGGCCTGTAGATACATGAAGAAATGCTCAACATCTCTGGATATAAAAGAAATGCAAATCAAAACAACTCTGAGATTCCACCTCACTCCAGTTAAGATGGCCATGATCAAGAAATCTAATAACAATAGATGCTGGCGGGGATATGGTGGGAGTGTAAACTCATTCAACCACTATGGAAAGCAGTATGGTGATTCCTCAAAAGATTAAACATAGAGCTCCCCTATGACCCAACAATTCCACTCCTGGGCATTTACCAAATTGTCCAGAAACAAGGACATAGTAAAGCCACTAGCACAACGATGTTCATTGCAGCACTATTTACCATAGCAAAGACATGGAACCAATCCAGATACCCCTCAGTAGATGACTGGATCAACAAGATGTGGTATTTATACACAATGAAATTCTATGCTGCCATCAGAAAGAATGACATCACCCCATTCATAAGGAAATGGAAATATTTGGGAAAAAAATCATATTAAGTGAAGTAAACCAAACCCAAAGGAACATAGGTTCAATGGTTTCCCTCATTTGTAATAATTAGTACACATCTCAGACTCTCCTAGCAAAGGATTACAGTAGCTCAAAACCAATTCCAAAGGTCATATCGAATGATACTTAATAAAATGAACTCTAGAATATGGAAACAAGAGCTTTATCTTGTGTGATTGTTGTTCTTAATGTATTGTGTGATGTCTCCTCTCTTTTTGCCCTTTGGTTAATCTCATATTGTTAATGTATCTGACTTTGTTATCTGGTAAATTGCATGTACATTTATTTGTTTATTTGAAATAGCAAAGGGAAATGGGGAAAACAAGATGATTGGGAGTGGGTGGGGGGAGAAAATGGGGACAAAAACATGAGAAAGGATATCAATATGTGAGAAGTAATACACCTACTATCTGGCTAATGTAACTGCAACCCCTCTATATATTACCCTGATAATAAAAAATAAAATTAAAAAAAGAAAGACAAGAAAATAAAGAAAAAAGGAAGTACATTGTTTAGCAGCTTTGCCAGGTATGAAATTTACTGAAAAATGGTATATAGCAAACAGAAAACAGACTGGTTAGCAATCACCAAAATATAATTTAGAAGACTTTTGCAGGTATTCACTGTTCTAATTCTTTTTTTTAAAAATAATATAACCTTTGGATTAACTTTTATTTATTTAAACTCAAATCATAAAAAAATAACAAGTGTTACATAAGCTAAAATGGCTATCCAACAAAATACTGGATTATTGCACTCTTCTAAATCTTACCAGCCACTTTATCTTACATGACCTAAGTCCAAGCGGTTATGGGGTAATTTTAAGAGTTAATGTGTAGTTTAGATGTTAGGTTAGAATAAGAACTATCGCTGTTCACAAAGTTATCTTTGAATATGAAGGATCATTTTTGTATTTTTATTTCAGGGGGAAAAAGCCAAGCATGTATCCTACTCTCACTGTGTACTTCTTTTAAAAGCAAGTATTTTAAAGCAAAAGGTGATGAATAAATTTTATAATTTTCTATGATAAAGGAGGAAATAGACTAGAAAGATATGAAACACATTAATATTAACAGTTTAAACATGTCTATGATACTTTCAAAATGACAAGACTTGATTTAAAAAATTGATCTTCAACAAGAAAAAATAAGTATGGACAATTAGGAAGTAATGAAGATCCTGTCAATATAGCTATGTTGATAATAACAGGTAAGGGAATTCTTGAGAAAATCTAATATATAACAATCAGAAGGCCTGTAATATGCATTATTGAGTCCCAATGGGATTAGCTAATGAATTTATGAGCACACCCGCAGTTATTTTTAGAAAGTCATAAAGAATTTAGAGAAATATCAGAGTATTGAAAAATAATGCCTTGTAAAAAAGAATAACATATAACTAGTAAGACTTATTTTAACATGAACTTTAGTTCATAAGGAGAAGGCAATTTAAAAATTACAAAGGTACTAACAGTTGGACAGAGAAGGGCCCCTAATGGAACCTTGAAAGTAAGGAAGAGCAACTGTGAGACTGCCTGCTACTCTGGGAGTCCGTGAATGATTAATGCCAGGTAGAGCCCTGACTAAATTACCAAGATACATGCGAGTTGTTTTTATTGTTTCCATGTTGTATGCCATTAAATCTGGTCCTGTGTTGAGATCCTAAAAGCCAGATGTCAAGTTTGAAAGTAGAGACTAAAATAAAGATGTGCGATCCTAGAGGAAAGGTTACCATTATTTGCAGCTTCTGGGGGAAGTCTGCCTTTTGGTTTGCTTAGCAACTTTTCTGCCAAATACCTCTCATCTTTGATGAGAGGCAGGAAGGGACAGGGATAGATGGTGTTGTTTAAGACTCAAGGACAATCCTGAGGATTCAATTCATTCTTCAAGCACATTAGGTAGTCCTCAGTTGATATAGGTCTCTAACATTGAACCTGGGGGCAAATCTTACTCATCAACTTTCTCCTAATCAATAAAAAAATGGATACATTTTTATTACTTCAATTATCTGTTGAACCAGGCACCTGGTAAAGAAGTGCTTTTCTTGGTTTTAACTCTTCTCTCACAAACTACAACTCTTTCCATAAGACCAGGTCTCCAGGGAAACATTGTTTCCTTTAATACTTAAGCTAAGTTGTGGGCAAACTCCCTTTTCTAGTTTCCATTTGTCACTTTCTTCTAGCATTTTATATAATTTTTAATATCACTTAAGTATACATTTTATTGCCTATTGAGGTTTACAAAATAATGCAATGGAATATATATAGAGAGTAAAATTGTTACCATAGTGAAGTAAATTAACTATTACACATAGCGGTTTCTTCTGTCATAAGAGCGCCTAAAATCTCCTAAATAATAATCATTCCTGGGGCCAGGAGTTTGGCCCAGTGGTAAGAGTGCTTGCCTAGCTCAAGTGGTAGAGCTCTAACCTTGAGAAAGTGCTCAGGCTCTGAGCTCAAGCCCAGGACTGGAAAAAAAAAAAAGAGTGCTTGCCTAGCAAGCATGAAGACCCCAGTTTGATTCCTCAATATCACATATACAGAAAAAACCAGAAGTGGTACAATGGCTCAAGTGGTAAAGCTCTAGCTTTGAGAAAGCCCAAGAACAGTGCTCAGGCCCTGAGCTCAAGCCCAGCAATGTCAAAAAAAATTAGTAATCATTCCTAATAAATTAACTGGAGTTTCCCTATTATACATTAGTTCTCTAGACTTGTTTATCCCATATAAATGCTACTTTGTATCTTTTGACTAAATTGCCTCATTCCTCCAATCCTTCCTGTAAGGAAGGATTTACTCTTTCTTTATTACATTTTTTACTTAATTTATTATTCTTTATTATATAATTTATAAATATTATATATTTATTATTATATTCTCTATCATGTATGTTTGACTTAAGAGAACAAGATTCTACACATAAGTGAGATCATGTACTATTTATTTCTGTGCTGGCTTATTTCATTTAGCACTACATCCTCCAGGTCCATTCATGGCAAATTCTAGTGGCATTCTTCACAAAAAGACAAAAAGACTAATTCTAATTTCTTTAAGACTAGACTATTCAGAGAAACACTGAAAAAACAAAAAGCAATATTGGAAGCAGCATATTTCCCATTTCAAAACTGTACTAGGAAGCTGTAGTACTTGAAACAGTATAGTTCTACCATAAGAACATGGAAAGAATAAAAAGCCCAGAAATAAATCCAAACCTGTACAATTAAGTTCAATAAATTTTGACAAGGCCACCAAGAGGACACATGGGGAGGAGCCATCAATATGAATTAACTGGAGGAGACTTTTCACCTGAAACCTAACTGGCAAGACAAAGCTGAGAGAAAGTCTGGATCAGAGTGCTGCAGGAGGGTTCTGGAAGAACCAAATACTGTGGAGGAAGCAGGTTCTCATTGCTGTTAAAGCAAAGGCTGGAGTGATGGGAACTTGATGGTGGGATGGTGAAGCTTGTGTGTGTGTGTGTGTGTGTGTGTGTGTGTGTGTGTGTTCTGGTCATGGGGCTTTAAGGGCCTGAGTACTCTCCCTGAGTTTCTTTGCTCAAGACTACCAATCTACCAATTGAGCCACAGCTCCAGGTCTGGCTGCTGAGATCATTAATAGGAGGTAAGAATTTCATGGAAGCAGGGCACTGGTGACTCATGCATGTAAATCCTAGCTACTCAGGAGGTTGAGATCTGAGATCATGGTTCAAAGCCAGTGTTGGCAAAAAAAGTCCATGTGATCTTCTCTCTAATTAATCACCAGAAAACCTGAAGTGGAACTATGGCTCAACGTGGCGCTAGTTTTGAGCAAAAGAGCTCAGAGACAGTGCCCAGGTCCTGAGTTCAAGCCTCATGATTGACTCCCTGTCCCACCCCCCATCCCCCAAAAATGCAAGAAAAGATAATCTTTCCTGCCTGACTGACCTCTAACCTGTATCCTCAAGTCTCAGCCTTTCGAATAGTTAAGATGATGGGTGTGAGCCACCAGCACTGACAGAATGATGAATCTTCATTGTCAATTTGATTGATTGAGAAGGCCAAGCAGATTAGCCAGGCACAACTCTGTATATGTCTGTGAGGGGGTTTTCATTGAGGAAGAGTAAATAGAAGCCCTTCTCTGAATGTGGTCAGCACTGTCCCATAGGCTGGGACCTCTGTGGAAGAAAAACAGGAAGTAGGAGGAAATTAAATCTTCAGGTCTTGTATTCTGCTTCCAGGCCACTAAAATGTGAATTGCATTGCTTTACCACACCCATCCCACCACGATGGACGGAATGACACTTCAGAAACTGTGAGTCAAAATAAAATTTTCTTCCCCTTATGTTGTTTATGTCAGGTTTTGTTACAGCCATGAAAAGTCTGACTAACAGAGTGGGCGAGGGATAAGTGGTAGATGATTCACAGAGGTGGGCAACCGCCAAGCCACAGAAGCTCTCACAGGCCATTGTAAAGTGTGTACATTTTATTCCAAGTGCATTGGGAGAGCTGTTTGCAATGTTTAAGCACAGAATATTCAATCTGATTTGAATATTAAAGAATACACTGTTTTGAAGATGGAGAATTGAATCAGAAGAGTTAGAAGGATGGATTGCATTTAACCCTTTATGATTGTATTTATCATTTCCCCCTGCCTTCCCCAGCATTCTCAGAGAACCGGGGGGGGGGGGTGTCGGGGGAAGCACTTTTCTAGATACTTGAAAGTGTAAAATTTTATATACTGCTAGTTCATATATAATAAGTAAGATCCATGATATACTGTTAGTAATCTGCTATAAGAGTTGGAAGTGGGGCACAGTAAAGCAAAGCTTCAAAGTAGTGAATGGGATTGCATTCTGCATGGCAAAGACATAGCTAACATGCTAACTAAGAGCACAGAATGGGAGAAGATATTTACCAGTTATCTGTCAGACCAGAGCTTTATATACAGAATATATTTACAGTTCAAAAATTACAGCTCAAAAAATTGGGCCCTCAAAAACAAACCACCAAAGAAATAATAATGCAAT
Source organism: Megascapheus bottae (assembly GCF_031878675.1). Taxonomy (NCBI): domain Eukaryota; kingdom Metazoa; phylum Chordata; class Mammalia; order Rodentia; family Geomyidae; genus Megascapheus; species Megascapheus bottae. Next base: position 29,157,571 of record NC_143512.1, on the reverse strand, counting down.
TAATAAATGTGCTAATGACTTTCAGAGACATTTCTTAGAAGAAGTAAAAATGGCCAGTAGACACATGAAGAAACGTTCAACATCTCTGGCCATAAAGGAAATGCAAATCACAATAACACTGCAATTCCACCTAATCCCAATAGAATGGCCAATTTCAAGGAAAGAAACCAACAGTGCTGATGAGGCTCTGGCTAAAAAAGAACCCTAATATACCACTGGTGGAAATGTAAACTTGTTCAACTACCCTGGAAAGCAACAAAAAACTAAACATAGCATATCTTATTATCTACCAATTTTACTCCTAGGATAAATAACCAGTAGAACACAAAGTTGCAGTAAATTCACTAGTAACAACCATGTCCATTGCAGCACAATTCACCGGTAGGCATGATATGGAATCAACCCAAATGTCCCTGAATGGATGAATGGATCAATCAAGAAAAGGTGGTGTAGTACACAATAGAATTTTACTCATTTATTAGAAAGAATGATGGTTTATCATTCACAAGGAAACAGAAACACTTGGGAAAATTAGATTAAGTGAACTAAGCCAGACCCAGAGAAACAAAGATTGCATGGTTTCCCTCATTTGTGGTAACTAGAATGTGCCTATAAATCTACACATAAACACACTGGGTGGCATGCAAGTGGTTACTGATGAATTAACTGAAGTATAAAATTCTTTTTTTTCTTTTTTTCATATATTTTTTATTGTAATTAATAGAAGGGTTACATGATATTTGCCAGATAGATGGTGCATTAATTCCCATACATTGATACCCTTTCACATGTCTTGGTCCCCATTTCCTTCCCCCACCCCCACCCCTCATCTTGTTTTCCCCCGTTCCCTATCCAATTTCAAATAACCAAATACAAATATATCCGATATATCAGGTAACAAAGTGAGATACTGTAACAATATGAGATAACCAAGGGACAGCAAAAGAGATGAGAGATATCATAGTACCTTAAGAACAACAATCATTCATTATACGGCTTATGTTTCTATATTCTAGAGATCCTTTCATTTAGCATCCTACTATATGGCCTTTTGTATCAAGGTTTTGCTCTATTGCAAATCTCTGCTAGGAGAGCCTAAGGTTTCTACGGATTATGACAAATGAGGGAAACCATTGAGCCTAAGTTCCTTTGAGTCTGGCTTACTTCACTTAATATGATCTTTTCCAAGTCTTTCATTTCCTAACAAATGGGGCAATGTCATTCTTTCTGACAGCAGCATAGAATTCCATTGTGTACAAATACCACATCTTGTTGATCCACTCATCAACTGAGGGACATCTAGGTTGGTTCCATATCTTTGCTATGGTAAATAGTGCTGCAATGAGCATTATTGTGCTGGTGGATTTAGTATGTCCTTGTTTCTGGATGATTGGGTAAATGCCAAGTAGTGGAATTGCTGTGTCATAGGGGAGCTCTATGTTTAGTCTTTTGAGGAACTGCCATACTGCTTTCCAGTTGAATGAGTTTGCACTCCCACCAACAGTGTAGTAGTGATCCCTCCTGTCCACATCTGAAGTATAAAATTCTATGGAGAGCTCAAATAGTACAATCTACTTTAGAACGACTAATTCGAAGTTCAACAAAATAAGTACCAGGATATGAGTACTTGCAAGAGTAGGGGGTTGGACTGAGGAAGAGAGATAGATGAATGACCAAGGGAAAGGGAGAAGGATGCAGTCAAGAATTCATTTTATATACCACAAAATTAAGAGAAAGGAAGGATGGATCCAAGAAGGATCCATTGAAGCAGTGATACTGATCAAAATGCATTGTATTCATAAAACGCTTTATTAAATAGCATCTTCTTTGTAGGCTACTTAAAGATAATAAAAATTTAAAATTAGAAGCATTGAAATTAAATTAAATTAGAAGCATTTGTCTACCAATTCTTCCCTGATATATATGCTCCTATATCTACCTTATCCATCTTTAGGACTGTTTTGAAGTGATAAAGTGTGAGGATGGGGAACATACTGTGACAGTACTCCATGTCTGTAAGCAGTTCAGATGTAGCTGGGTTTTCTTGCTAGGCTTTTCTGCCAAGTCCTTCATTTGTAGGAATGGACATAGCACTACTCCATCGCAAAGGCTCTGTCATCTCTGGATGTTAGTTCATGTTCCACCGAGTTCACAAATTCTGACAATTATTCCCCAGCATTTTTCTTTAATTTTTTTCCTTTTCCATTCATTCTGCTATGTAGAGTGATCTAGATTTAATGACCCACCATTCAGAATTCAGAAATGGCCTCCTTATGCATTTTACTCTCTTTGATCACTTCCCTTCTATCTTGTATTCTGGAAGTTATAGAAATAGGTAATTATTCTCTAAATAGGACTCCAATGGCCCAGCAAATATGAACAACAATGCATAAATGGGACTGCATCAAATTAAAGTTTCTGCACATCAAAAGGAAGCAATGCCAGCACTGAGAGATAATTTATAGAAGGAAAAAGTCTTCATCTGCTATTCAATGGGTAAAAGATTGATATATAGGATATATGAGACCTAAAAAAATTAAATTGTACATAAAAATCCAAATGAACTGAAAATCTGTGGGAAAAAATACAAACATCAAATAAACGAAGAAAAGGCAACAATTTTCACATGAACAACATGCAACTCAAAAACTTCACATCTAACTTCAGTCAAAAATGGCAATCTATCAAGAACACAGAGAGCTGGGATGTACCTCAGAGACAAAGCCCTTCCCTAGCAAGTGCAATGTCCTGTCTTCAATCCCAGTTACAGAAAGAAAGAAGAAAGAAAGAAGGAAGAGAAAGAAAAAAGGAAGGAAGGAAGGAGAGAGAGAAAGCAGGAAGGGAAAAAAAAAGGAGAACAGCCGGGTGCGGTGGCTTATGCCAGTAATCCTAGGTACTCAGGAGGCTGAGACCTGAGGATCAAGGTTCAAAGCCAGCCTGGGCACAAAGGTCCAGAGATTCTTATCTCTAATTAACATCCAGAAAACTGGGAAGTGAGGCATGGCTCAAGGGTAGGGTGGTAGCCTTGAGCTGAAGAGCTCAGGGACAGCACCCAGGACAAGATCAAGCCCCATGACACACCAACCCCCCCTCCAAAAAAAAACCAAAATGAAAGCAAAACAAAAAAGGCGAGAAAGAAAGAAGGAAAAAAGAAAGAAAGAGAGAAAGGAAGCAAGGAAGGAAAGAAAGAAAGGAGGGAAGGAAGGAAGGAAGGAAGGAAGGAAGGAAGGAAGGAAGAGAAAGAAAGAAAGAAAGAAAGAAAAGAAAGAAAAGAAAGAAAACGTGCTGGCATGAATATTGGGGGGAAGTAGTTCAATTACTATGGAAACTATTATAGAGTTCTCCAAAAAAGACAAAAAACAAAAAAAACAAACCCTCAAAGGGGCTGGGAGTTTGGCTTAGTGACAGAGTGCTTCTTAGCATGCACAAAGACCCAGGTTCTTGTTGGGGTAAGGTGATATCTTAGGGTTGTTTTTATTTGCATTTCCTTTATGACCATAGATGATGAACATTTTCTCATATGTTTTTCTGCCATTTTAATCTCTTCTTCTGATAAGTCTCTCTTTAGTTCCCTTGCCCATTTAGTGAATGGTTTATTGGATTTGGGGGGGGATTAATTTCTTGAGTCCCCTGTAGATACTGGATATTAAGCATACTGGTTGGCTGTCTCTCTACTTTTGTGACTATGTTTTTATCTGTACAGAAACTTTTTATTTTTAGGTGGTCCCATTTATTATCTCTCCTATCTGTTGTGACCCTGGGATTCTGTTCAGGAATCTTTTGCTTGTGCCTATGAGTTCCAGTGTCTCTCCTACTTTATCATGGAGCAGTTTCACAGTTTCCGGTCTGACGTTGAGGTCTTTGATCCACTTTGAGTTAATGCTTGTGCATGGCGAAAGGCTAGGGTCACTTTTTAGTTTTCTGCATGTAGCTGCCCAGTTTTGCCAGCACCAATAATTGAATAAACTGTGTTTGTTCCACTGTATATCTTTGGCTCCTTTGTCAAATACAAGTTGCCTATATGTATGTGGTTCTATTTCTGGGTCTTCTATTCTGTTCCACTGATCTTCTGGTCGGTTTTTGTGCCAATACCTAGCAGTTTTTGTTATTATGGCTCTATAGTAGAGTTTGAAGTCTGGTATTGTAATACCTCCAACATTGCTCTTTTTGCTTAGAATTGTTTTGGCTATTCTAGGTCTTTTCTTGTTCCATATGAATCTTTGGATTATATCTTCAATTTCCATAAAGAATGTCTTTGGGATTTTGATGAGGATTGCATTGAATTTGTGCATCAATTTTGGCAGTATAGCCATTTTCACTATGTTGGTTCTCCCTAGCCATGAGCATGGGATGTCTTTCCATTTCCTAGTGTCCTCTTTAATTTCTTTCGTTAGGCTTTTATAGTTTTCATTGAATAATTCCTTTATATCTTTGGTTAAGTATATTCCAAAGTATTTTATTCTTTTGGGTGATATTGCGAATGGGATCATTTTCTTGATTTGGCCTTTGTTTGTGTATTATTGGTGTACAAGAAGGCTACTGACTTCTGAAGGTTAATTTTGTATCCTGACACTTTGCTAAAGTAGTTTATTAATTCTAGAAGTTTGGGAGTGGAGTTTGTTGGGTCACTTAAGTAGAGGATCATGTCATCTGTGAATAGGGATAGCTTAATTTCTTCTTTCCCTATGTGGATCCCTTTGATGTCCTTTTCTTGCCTTATTGCTCTGGCTGAGGGTTCCAGCACTATATTGAAGAGAAGTGGAGAGAGTGGGCATCCCTGTCTAGTTCCTGATTTTAAGGTGAATGGTTCCAGACTTTCACCATTTAGCTTTTCTTGCATTTAGGGTTTGCGTAGAGAGATCTGCTGTAATTCTATTTTTTTTCCCCATTGTAGTATAGCTCTTTCTTTGTTTTTCCAGCATTTAAGATCAATTCCTTGGTATTTGGGTCTAGTGTCTTTACTATGATATGTCTAGATGAGTTCCTTCTGGGATCTTGCCTATTTGGAGTCCTCAAACCTTCAGCAATGTGAGTATTTTCCCTTTTGGGGAGGTTCTCTGCTATGATTTTGGTGAATAAGGGTTGCATTCCTTTGTCCTGAAATTCGGCCCCCTTATCAATCCCTATTATATGAAGGTTAGACTTCTTTGCTGCATCTGCCAGGTCCTGGAGTTCTCTCTGGTGGATTCTGACTGATTTTTCCAAGGTGGCGATTCTCTGTTCCAGCTCTTGTGTTTTATCTTCCGTTCCTGATATTCTATTCTCCATCTCAGTCAATCTGCTGCTTAATGCTTCCATTTTTGCTTGAAGTGTGGAGACTGAGCTGATCAAGTCTGCTGAGAGGGTATTGAACTTTTCTTCCACTTCTCTTTTGAATTCAAAGAGTTCCTTGGAAATTTCTTGCTTTTGTTTTTGGAATTCAGCCTTCATTTCCAAAATCATCTCCTTGATTAGTCATATTTCATGTCTCTTCAGGTGTCATTTCTTGGGATGGTGACATCTCTCTCGCCCCTTCACTCTTGTTTCCTTTTGAGCTTTGTGTGGGATTTTGATTATTTATGTATGTCATAATTTGTCTTTGCGCTCTTCTAGGCATTGGGAACTGTTGTTGTAGGTTTGCTCTGGGGTGGGTAGGTGGCGGTCTTTACTTGGATTGGGACTGGTGGTTCTGGGAATCTGTGCATACCTGTGGTTATCAACCAAATTGATTCTGCTGCTGACTAGGTCAGAGTTTGCAGTTTTTGCAGGTGTTCGGCCTGTTCCCAGAGGCTGTGTGCTGCTGCACGACTAGCTTTCAGCCCAACCAGTGTCCTCACAGTGGGCCGTGGGATGAATCTGCATACTTCAGTCTCAGCGCACTTCAGTCTCAGCGCGCTTCAGTCTCAGCGCGCTGGGTGGATGGTTGGTTTTCCTGTGCTGTTTCCAGGGGCGGGCCCCTGGCCAAGGGTCTGGAGTTTGGGGGTTTCCAGGAGCTCTCAGCTGGACCAGCAGGTTTCTGCTCTGTTCCCAGGGATGGTGCCCAGCCGAGGACGTGGGCTCCAAGGGTGGAGCCGCGCCTTTCTGATTCTCAGAAGGTAAGCTTGGCTACTGGTCTACCCTTCAGTTCCCTGCTGTATTTCCACCTCTTTGGCCATAGTCTGTGACTGTGTGGGGCCCCTTGGTGCTGTCTTGCTGGGGATTCCCAGCAGGAGGGTGCCCGGCTCAAGATTTGAGTGGGACAGATGCTGGCTCCTAGATTCCCATGCACCCCACCCGCTGTTGGAAGGCAGGGTCTCAGTGCCCCCTGCTCTCCAGATTCTGTGGCCTGGGAGAGGAACCTGTTGGGTGGGTGAGCTGGGACACCTCCACCCCCTTTGGTGGGGTGCTGGGTCATAGCGCCTGCCTGCCTGTCAGTCTCTGGTCAATGGCCTGAGAGAGGAACCTATTGGGCGGGTGGTAGCAGGGACACCTCCGCCCCCTTTGGTGAGGTGCTGGGTTTTAGCACCCGCCTGCCTGTCTGTCTCCAGTCAATGGCCTGGGGGAGGGGGCTGTTGAGGGAAGGGACAGGATTCTAAATTCCTTGCTCCCCTGCATTTGCCAGTCTTTCTCAGGCGGGGTGGAGGGGTCTGAGTTAAGTTCTATAGCTTGCCACCAGCTCTGCTTTCCCAGTGGATTTGGGGACCCGCTGAGCTACCCACTGGGCTACCCGCTGGGCTACTCACTCCTCAGCCTGTGGCTGTGAGCTGTTCCACGGTGTTGGAGAATCATTCGCTCTCCTTGGATCTCAGCCGCTGCCTGTGAACTGCGTCTGGGTTCTGCTGCTTGCTGTTCTGGTCTGCGCTGGTTCCTGCGTCTGGCTTCTGCCACTTGCTGGCCTGGTCCTATGCTGGTTTCTGCGAGTCGGGGCTGCCCAGCCCTGCACCCTCCGCTGCGGCTTTTCGCAGCTTGGAGCCGGCGGCGAGGGATGGGGGAGGGGTCTTCGCATTCTGAATTCTTTGAGAAAGCTGGATGTGAGCTTTATCTAGATTTCTTTTCTGGTTTGAGTCGTCTCTGTTGCTTCTTGAGTTTGTTATTGTGGATTTCTTAAGGTAGTTGGCTCGTGAGATTCCCTGGTTCTCTCTTTGTGTGGGAGAGAGCTAGGCAGCGTCCCTACTGTCTCGGCGCCATTTTCCTAATGATACTACATGTATTTTTAAGCACTTATTTTTTTTTTTTGAGACAAGTCCTCATTACATAATTTAGGCTCTCCTTCAGTTCACTATATATCCCAAAGCTGTCCTCTAACTTCTGATTCTCCTGCCTCCACCTTCAAGTAATGGGAGGATAGGTATGTACCAACATTCCCTACAATCATTTTCTTTTAATTGTTGTTGGTATGTAAAATATATTTTATTTTTATACACTTACTTTGAATCTAGAAACCTTCTCCAATTAGCCTTTTCTAATCTTTTTGGTGGTTGGACTGTGGTTTGAACTCAAGGCTTAGTTAGCTTTTTCACTAACAGATGGTATTCTACCACTTGCGAAATACCTTCAGTCTAGCTTTGTTTGTGAATTGGAGATAGTCTTGCATATGTTTTTGCCTCAGCTGGTTCTCAACCACCTGAGTAGCTAGGATTATAGGAATGAGCTTCTAATTATTAGAAATGTACCCACACATTTCAAATTTTCTATAATCAGTATATAAGTAATTTAACACATTATTTCCTTTCTAATTGTTTTATTTCTTTCAGTTATGAATTTAACAAAATTTTAAATTATAAACAAAATAGCCTGAAATGTAGTCATACCATTAATTAGTGGGATAACAATATTATGAAAAGCAGCTTAATATAAACAAAACAAAGTTGGCATCCATTCTTCACATTCTCTATTGGTTCATAAACATCATTCCGTAGTTGAATAATGGTCATAAAAGCTCCTGGGTTACCTATGACAGAACCCAGACCTTTTCAAGTGTCAGCTATGTTTCCAACCTAGTGAATGTAATAAAAAAAAGACTATTTTTGTTACATTCAGTCTTTAAATCTGGAGCCCCTCTCACTGTGCTGTGTTAACACAATTTTATTCATAGTTCTCAATAGGAAATCATTTTCTCTCTGAATTATTTTTCTTTTAATCTCATGGTAGTACAATTGTTTTCAACATAGCAAGACTTTTCTTTTTCTGTGGTGGGGGGGCTGTACTAACCCTGCCTGAGGCTTTAACTCAGGGCTTGGGTGCTGTCCCTATGCTAGCATTCTACTACTAGAACCACACCTCTACTTCCAGCTGTTTTGGTTGTTGATTAGATATCTTTTGCTGAGAATGCCTTTCAACTTGAATTCTCAGATCTCTTGAGTAAACTAAGATTAGAGGCCCATCTAATGGCAAGAATTTTTAAAAATTTTTTTCCCATAAATTTTTATTGTAATTAATAGAAGGGTTACATTATATCACCAGATAAAAGGTGCATTACTTCACAAAACTGTGCTACAGTCATAAGCTACAGTCTTAAGCTCATGGCCATAGGACAAAGTCTGAGGCTGGAGTCTTGGGCGGCTGACTTAGGCTCCCGAATCCCATGTGTTTCTCTCTTTTCATTTCCTTAGTCCCTACCCCCTATTTCAGGAATCCTGATTCACTGCCAGGTGGCTCTGGCACAGAGTGGTTGAATGAGTTTGCACTCACTCGTAGTGATCCCTCCAGCATCCCCTCCAGCATCTACTGTTATTAGATTTCATGATCATGGCCTTTCTAACTGGAGTGAGGTGGAATCTTAGAGTTGTTTTGATTTGCATTTCTTTTATGGCCAGAGATGAGCATTTCTTCATGCGTCTATTCTTATTTCTTCTTCAGAGAAGACTCTCTTTAATCTTTGGCCCATCTTTTAATGGGATGGTTGTTTCTTTGGAGATTAGTTTTGGAGTGATTCAAGTTTTTGAGCTGAGAATATATTTTAAGTATGAGGCCTTTGTCTGTTGTATGGTTAGTAAAGATCTTCTCCCACTCTCTAGGCTTTTAGTTAGTTTGCTAGCTTTTTTTTTTTTTTTGCCATACAGAACAGACTTTCTCTGATTTGTTGTGTTTCTGGGTCCCTATTAAAAAAGTTTCGAGGAAAGAAATGTACTGAGATGGTAGCGGTGCAGGGTGAGACGTACTGAGCTCCTGTCAAGATTCATGTACTGGCAGTGCAGGAGACAGTCCTCTAACAGAAATTGATCCAAGTTAAGCTTTAGGACCACAGAGAACTCAGGCAGAGAGGAAAAACAGGAAGAATACCAGCGCAAAAGAGAGCATGGAGCTCAGCTGAGGAGCAGCCTGGGAGACAAAAGCTTTTCTGAATCAGAGCAGAGACAGCGCTCCACAGCAGCGCAAACCCGCCAGCTGCAGACAGAGCCACACAGAGCCTGCGCGAGCCCAGAGCTGACACCAGGCCGTGCCCAGACCTGACAGCTTCATGGAACCGGAGAATCCAGCAATTTGTGAGTAGCTCCGGGGAGAAGTTTCCACTTCTGCTCCGGGAACGGCATTGGGAGGGAGCCCCACCCCACCAGCTGAGAGCAGCGCCATCTTGACTGTTGGCAACAACCCAGGCCAAAGCAATTGGAGCCTGAGAGGGGTTGCAGACAGCTCCACCTTTCTAACTGGCAAAGGATTTCCCAGAGATTCCTTAGCCAGAAATCCGGTCCCAGCGCTGCTGAAGTCCATCCCCCTGCGCTGCCCGCAGACCTGGTAAACAAAGCCGCCCGCGGATCTTTCAGCTTTGTTTTACCAAACAAGCAATCTCATCCGAAAAACCGCAAAGCCAAATCACAAGAGAAAAAGACTTTATGAAGTGTTTAGATCCTGAATTTAGTGGAGACACAAGTTCCCTAACCTCTCCCACCACCAAAAAAAACCCAATTAAAAACTGAAGAATACCCTTTTTTAATTTTTTTTACCCCATTTCATTTGCATTTTTAAATGTTCTTATTTTTCTCTTTGCCATTTAACCTACACCTTTTTTCCTAATGTTATGATTCATTCCTTTTTTTCTTCTTTTTTTCTTTTTTTCTCCTCTCTTTTCCTACAATCCTGCTGTCACTGTGGTCGTTCCTAGAAACACAGTGACAGCTCTGGGTACAGTTTGAATAAAAACGATATCCATATTGATACAGTCACCTGCTTTTTAAACTGTGGGTTCTCAACCCTACTATCTCTTGGGTAAGAACTCAGAACAGTGAGAACAGTGAGGAATCTCCCCCCACCTTTTTTCTTTTGGTTTTTTTTTTGTTGTTGTTTTGTTTTTGTTTTTGTTTTCGTTTTGTGTGTGTATGTGTGTGTGTGTTCTGTTCTCTTTTATTTTGTTGCTGTTTTGTTTCTTTTTTCTTTTTTTCTTTCTTAAATTGGTATCACTGAAATTTCCTATATCAACCTCTCTCTTTTCTCTATATATTCTTCTTATTACTCTTCTTATTTTGATAAGTTTTATCTAAGTTCATCTAAACTTTCTACACAAATACTCTACGTGTCTATCACCTTAGGTCAGTTATCCTTACATGATACCCTTTGTTCATTACTATAATATTCTTACACTCCTGTATTATTCTTTTCCTACCTCCCTTGTCGTCTTTTATATTATTTTTCTATCTGGTCCTCTGTTCATCCTTCAACTCTTATAATGCATGGATCTACATTTGATGGTTGTTGAGCAATGCTGTGTATCTAGGTGTTCAATTATACTCTAGGTCCAGAGAGACTTAAATACAATAGAGATTGGATTGAGGGGCTTATTGTTTTGGTCATAAATTGGTCATCTGTGGTTGTATTAGATTTGTATGTAAGTGTACAAAAGGAAAGAGAGAGTGTTATTACCAATCTAAAAGAGCTAATATCTATTGTCAGCCAACTAAAAAGGTCTACGTTGGTTATATCTGAAAAATTATAATCTTGTTTAGTATTAATCTTGCTCCCATCCTCAAATGGGCAGAACAAGAAACTCAAGAAAAATGTCAAATCAAGGAATAGCATCTCCCACCCAACATAAACAGGCAATGGAGCAGTCAGTGGCAAATCTAGAAGAGAGCTTTCCAAGTGCTATACAAATGCAATTGATAAACATCATTAATGAAAAATGTGAAAACATAAAGAAAGAGATAAGGGAGGAAGCCACAGCTACACAAGAGGAAAGCATAAACAAGGTGATATGTGAAAAAGGGGAAACCATAAAGGAGGCCATAATAAAGGTTTTTCAAAGAAAAATGGACGAATTCATAGAATCTACAAAAAAAAGGTGACTGAATTCCAACAAATGTCCAAAGAGAATAAAGCTGCTGAGCTAAGCACTCAAATGGAAATCCATACATGATCTAAAAGAAGAGATGCAAGGCATCAAAAATGAGCAATCAGAAGCAAAGGAGATGAAGAATAAAGTAGATAGTTTTGATAGCAGGTTAGACAATGCAGAAGAGAGAATTTCTGGGGTTGAAGATAATTTAGTTGTTATAGAAAAAGAACAGAAAATGAGTCAATCTAGGAAATATGAGAAAACACTATAGGAGGTCCAAGATACAATTAGGAAGCCTAATTTAAGGCTGATTGGTATTGAGGAGGGTGAGGAGAAAGAGGTCAATGGTACTGGAAATATACTTCAGGGAATCATCTCAGAAACTTCCCAAATATCCAGAAGGGCAGGCCCATCCAGATACAAGAAGCTTTTAGAACCCCAAACAGACCTGACCAAAAAAGGACATCCCACCACCACATTATAATCAGAACTGGATCAATAGAGTCCAAAGATCCTAAAAGCAGCCAGGGAGAAGAGAACAATCACCTATAAAGGAAAAGCAATCAGAATAACCCCAGATTTCTCAGCAGAGACCATGCAAGCAAGAAGAGATTGGGATGATATATACCATGCCCTGAATTTAAATAACTACCAACCAAGAATACTGTACCCAGCTAAGCTCTCATTCATAACTGAGGGAACAATAAAAACATTCCATTCCAAGGAAAAGCTTCAACATTATGTGGCAACAAAACCAACACTACAGAAAATTCTCAAAGATGTTCTACACATGGAAAACCAACACAAATGTAATACAGAGAAAGACATGGCACCTAAAACTCATAACATCTAAGTACCACAAAAACTATCAAGACACAGGCCCTAATGAAAGCTTGTAAAAATGGCAGGAAATAATAAATACTTCTCAATCCTGACTCTCAATATCAATGGACTTAACTCTCCAATTAAACAACAGTTTATCTAGTTGGATCAAAAACAAGATCCATAGTTCTGCTGTCTTAAAGAGACACATCTTACCCCCCAAAACAAACACCTTTTGAAAATGAGAGGTTGGAATAAACTCTATCAAGCTAACAGTCCCCGTAAACAGGCTGGAGTTGCCATCCTTATATCATAAAATAGACTTCAAACTAAAATTAGTGAGAAAAGACAAAGAAGGTGACTACATACTACTAAAAGGATCTTTCCTCCAGGAAGACATAACGATCCTAAATATCTACACACCGAATCCCGGAGCTCCGAAGTTCATCAAGCAAACTTTACATTCTTTGGAACCATACATAGATCAAAACACAGTGATTGTTGGTGACTTTAACAAACTACTCTCAACTTTGGGCAGATCAACAAGGCAAAAACTCAACAGAGAAACCTTAGAATTGAACAACTATATAGACCAACTAGATCTAACAGACATCTGCAGATTATTCCACCCAGCAACAACACAATATACGTTTTTCTCAGCAGCACATGGAACATTTTTCAAAATAGACCACATTTTAGGCCATAAAACAAACCTGGACAGATTCAGAAACACTGAAATTATTCCCTGCACTCTCTCAGACCAGAAGGGCATCAAATTGGAACTGAACACCCATCTCTACCAACGAAAACCCTGTAACTCATGGAGATTAAACGACACATTGTTGAATAACCAATCTGTCATTGAAGAGATCAGAACAGAAATCCAACAGTTTATGAAATTTAACAATAAGGGACACACAAAATACCAGCTCCTTTGGGACACGGCAAACATAGTACTCAGAAGAAAATTTATAGCTCTGAGTGCCTATAACAAGTTGGAAAAATCCCAAACCAACAAGTTAATGTGTCACCTTAAGCTCCTAGAAAAAGAGCAACAAACCAAACCTAATCCCAGTAGAAGGAAGCAAATTATTAAAATCAAAGCAGAATTAAATGATTTGGAATAAAAAAAACTATAGAAAGAATCAACAAAACAAGAGGTTGGTTCTTTGAAAGAATTAACAAAATTGACAAACCCTTAGCAAATCTTACCAAAAAAAGTAGAGAGCATACCGAAAAAAACAAAATCACAGATGAAAATGGTAATATCATGACAGAAATTACCAAGATCCAGAGTATCATGAGGGAATACTTCTCAAACCTGTATGCCAACAAATTTGAGAATCTAGAAGAAATAGATGAATTCCTAGCCAATATTAACATACCCACACTGAACCAAGAAGAACTATCTGAACTAAACAGGCCTATTTCAAGCACTGAAATAGAAATGGCAATAAAAGACCTTCCACCTAAGAAAAGCCCAGGGTCAGATGGATTCACAGCTGAATTCTATAAGGTCTTCAAAGCAGAGCTCACGCCAATACTCCTCAAGCTCTTCAACAAAATTGAAAATGAAGGTTCTTTACCAAACTCATTCTATGAAGCCAGTAAAACCCTCATCCCCAAACCAGACTGAGATTCATCAAAGAAAGAGAACTATAGACCTATTTCTTTGATGAACATCGATGCAAAACTTCTCAACAAAATACTGGCCAAACGTCTACAACTTACCAAAAAATTATACACTATGATCAAACAGGATTCAGGGAGGCAAAGCTGGTTCAACATGCGCAAATCAATTAATATAATTCAACACATCAACAGGAGCAGGGACAAAAATCACTTGATTGTCTCAATAGATGCAGAAAAGCCATTTGACAAGATCCAACACCCCTTTAGTTAAAAGCTCTGGAGAAACTAGGAATCCATGGAACATTCCTCCATATAATAAAGGCTGTGTATGACAAACCCACAGCTAGTATTATACTTAACGGCGAAAAGCTAAAGCCATTCCTTCTAAAATCAGGAACAAGACAAGGATGCCCACTCTCTCTACTCCTCTTTAACATAGTATTAGAATTCCTAGCCAGTGCAATAAGGCAAGAAGCAAGCATAAAGGGGATCCAAATAGGGAAAGAGGAAGTAAAACTTTCCCTCTTTGCAGATGACATGATCCTGTATTTAAAGAATCCTATAGACTCTACTCCTAAGCTCCTTGAGCTGATTCAAAACTTTGGAAGGGTAGCAGGCTATAAAATTAACCCTCAAAAATCAACTGCCTTCCTCTACGCCAGCAATGAGAGGAATGAGGCAACATTCAGGAAAGCAACTCCTTTTGCAATAGCTTCAAAGAAAATAAAGTACCTAGGAATTACCTTAACTAAGAATGTAAAGGACCTTTTTGATAAAAACTTTAAAACCCTGAAAAAGGAAATTAAAGCAGAACTAAGGAAATGGAAAAACCTCCCATGCTCCTGGATTGGAAGAATCAACATTGTGAAAATTACAATCTTGTGAAGGGCTATGTACAAATTCCACGCAATACCCATCAATATCCCAATGGCATTCTTTAAAGAAATAGAAGAGACAATCCAAAATTTCATATGGAATAAGAAAAGACCCCGTATAGCAAAAACACTTCTTAGCAGAAAGAACAGCACAGGAGGAATTTCAATACCAAACTTTAGACCCTATTACAGAGATATAATGATCAAAACAGCTTGGTACTGGCACAAGAACAGGCCTGAAGACCAATGGAATAGCACTGAAGATCCAGATATTAAACCACAGACCTATGGCCACCTAATCTTTGAGAAGGGAGCCAAAAAAATAGAATGGAAGAAAGATAGCCTCTTCAAGAATTGGTGCTGGCAGAACTGGTTAAGCACCTGCAGAAAACTAAAGTTGGATCCTTCTTTGTCACCCTGTACTAGAAATAACTCCAAATGGATCAAAGACCTGGAGATAAAAGCCAACACTGAAAACTTTACAAGAAGGAATAGGAGATACACTAGGCCTCCTTGGCACAGGTTGAAACTTTCTTAATAAGGACCAAGAATCAGAACAAATCAGAGAATGGTTGGATAAGTGGGACTGCCTCAAACTACAGAGCTTTTGTATGACAAAGGACATAGGTAGTAAAATAATTAGGAAGCCTACAGAGTGGGAGAAGATCTTCACCAACCATACAACAGACAAAGGCCTCATATCTAAAATATATCAACAGCTCAAAAAATTGAATCAATCCAAAACTAATCTCCAAAGTAACAACCATCCCATTAAAAGATGGGCCAAAGACTTAAAGAGAGTCTTCTCTGAAGAAGAAATGAAAATGGCCTATATACACATGAAGAAATGCTCAACATCTCTGGTCATAAAAGAAATGCAAATCAAAACAACTCTAAGATTCCACCTCACTCCAGTTAGAATGGCCAGGATCAAGAAAACTAATAACATCAGATGCTGGAGGGGATGTGGCCAGGAGGGATCACTACTACACTGTTGGTGGGAGTGCAAACTGGTTCAACCACTACAGAAAGCAGTATGGCAGTTCCTCAAAAGACTAAACATAGAGCTCCCCTATGACACAGCAATTCCACTACTTGGCATTTACCAAACCATCCAGAAACAAGGACATACTAAATCCACCAGCACAACAATGCTCATTGCAGCACTATTTACCATAGCAAAGATATGGAACCAACCTAGATGTCCCTCAGTTGATGAGTGGATCAACAAGTTGTGGTATTTGTACACAGCGGAATTCTATGCTGCTGTCAGAAAGAATGACATTGTCCCATTTGTTAGGAAATGGAAAGACTTGGAAAAGACCATATTAAGTGAAGTAAGCCAGACTCAAAGGAACTTAGGCTCAATGATTTCCCTCATTTGTCATAATCTGTAGAAACCTTAGGCTCTCCTAGCAGAGATTTGCAATAGAGCAAAACCTTGATACAAAAGGCCATATGGTAGTACGCTAAATGAAAGGATCTCTAGAATATAGAAACATAAGCCGTATAATGAATGATTGTTGTTCTTAAGGTATTATGTTATCTCTCATCTCTTTTGCTGTCCCTTGGTTATCTCATATTGTTACAGTATCTCACTTTGTTACCTGATATATCGGATATATTTGTATTTGGTTATTTTTTTTTTTTTTGCAAAATTTGGACTTTATTTTTCCATTATATATACACTATATACACAGCAAAACAAAATGCACACTATAGAAAAATGGCACCTGAGGATGTCCAGGTATGAACACACTAGCATATGACCTTTCACAATTGCTCCCTTCCACCTCCTCCAAACCAATGAATGAGTACAGGCAGTACATGCCATTCTGCTCTCAGTGGTGGTTTCCCCATTCCCTTTCTTAAAGTGTTTCATGTGAATGTTAGCAAAAAGATATCTAAAAAGTGATTATTTTACTATCTCTACATTTAACATACGTTGGGCACTTCTAAACATCTAGACAGACTAGATGTTTTCAAGTAAGGACTCAGTTCGTCCACTATATACAGAGCAGTCTTCACTGACTGCACATATGTAACAAATTATAATCTGAAAAGTGTCTTCAAAATAGGAGCATTCTAGAACCTTTGTCCACCTACCCAGTATGCTAGAATGCTCAAATTTTCAGAAGACCTTTTTTAGGGATTTTAACACAAAACATACAAAGTCTACTATTTTTGTCATACACTGGCAACCTCTTTAACATCTAGAAAGCCTAGATGTACTTTAGGACCTCTTTGTCCTTTATATACACTATATACACAAGAAAGTAGAACAAAATGGGACAATGTGACTCTTCACTGTAAGCACTGGTGTGGCCCTCTTTACATTTCTTTCTCCTGGGAACCAGGGCACAAGCACCATGCCTACAACTCAAGCGTTGGACCGTCCCCCCTCCCCCCACCCCATGCATTTCATAAGGCTTATAAGACAGACGTTTACACAATGTGTTATTCCCCTACTCCTACTTTAAAAATACATCAGGCACTTCAGAACATCAAAGATACTTAAGCACAGTCAACTCTATATACAGCGAGGGGCATGAGGTGCACACAGATCCGTGGCGGTCACTGGATCGTATCGGTCGATAGCCTCTTCTTCTCTTCTGTTCCACGTCCTCCATCCACAAAACAAACCCGGAGGGAGTGTTGCTCTGCTTCTCGCCTAGAGTTGGTCTAACGTCGCCATTCAAAGTCACTTCCAGAAGACATTTCTACGGTTTTTACAGAAAATGGGCACTGACAAGTGTGACTTTCTACCTCTACTGTATCATACCTCGGCAACCTCTTCACGTCTGCAATGTCCAGAAGGACTAAAAGTCGTCTTTTAAAGGTTGGGGGAAGTTGAGAGCAGCTTTTTCATATTATATACACAGGCCTAGAACCGGCCAGTAAATCTTCGCGGGCTTCCGTGGGCACCCGTGGTCGTCGTCGTCACCGTTTCTCCACTGGCACCAGCCCAACCGCCGGGGCCGCCAACCGTTGCACCTGCCGGCATCCGGGGCTCCGCTCACCTTCCAGAACCGTTAGGGTCTTCGTCGGTCCTGGTCGCGGGGCAGGGAGGTCACCCCAGGCCCCGGATCGGCGGGCTCCGCGGCCTGGAATGCTGGTGAGCTTCCGAGGCCGCCTATGATCTCCGTCCTCCAGCCCCACAAAGCCTCCGCCATTCTTCTGGCTTTGCTGCGCCATGCCCGCCCGCCACCACTCAAGGGCGCGTTCTCTGCGTCTGGGCCTGGCAAGATGGAGCCCGGGCTCCGAGAGGCCACCGCCGCCTTCAAGTCATCGTGGGGGGGGGGGGGGGGCGCCACGGGGATGCGGAGAGCTCGCTGCTGCGAGTGCCCCTGGGCCTGCGGGACGACGGCTGCGTTCGGACCGGGCCCCCGCCCCCCCCCCCCCCTCAGCCTCCGGCCTGGGGCCGCCAGGCCCCGAGGGCCCCGGGGAAGCAGGCCGCAGTCCGTTACCTCCGTTACCTCCGCGCTCTCCGGAACTGACTTCTGTATTTGGTTATTTGAAATTGGATAGGGAACAGGGGAAAACAAGATGAGGGGTGGGGGTGGGGGAGAAAGAAATGGGGACCAAGACATGTGAAAGGGTATCAATGTATGGGAATTAATGCACCATCTATCTGGAAAATATCATGTAACCCTTCTATTAATTACAATAAAAAATATATGAAAAAAAAGTTTCGACCTGTGTCAAAGAGACCTAGTGTATCTCCTATTCGTTCTTGTAAAGTTTTCAGGGTATCTGCTTTTACCTTGATGTCTTTGATCTATTTGGAGTTAATCCTCGTGCAGGGTGACAAGGATCCAACTTTAGTTTTCTGCAGGTGCTTAAGCAGTTCTGCCAGCATTACTTGTTGAAGAGGCTGTCTTTCTTCCATTCTATCTTTTTGGCTCCTTTATCAAAGATTAGGTGGTCATACGTCTGTGGGTAAATATCTGGGTCCTTAGTTCTGTCCCATTGGTCTTCAGGCCTGTTCTTGTGCTAGTACCAAGCTGTTTTGGTCACTCTAGCTCTGTAATACAGTCTAAAGTTTTATAATGAACTTCCTCCTGTGCTGTTCTTTCTGCTCAGTATTGTTTTTTCTATACGGGGTCTTTTCTTATTCCATATGAAATTTTGGATTGTCTCTTCTATTTCTTTAAAGAATGACATTGGGATATTGATGGATATTGCACTGAATTTTTAGATAGCCCTTGGCAGGATTGTCATTTTCACAATGTTAATTTTTCCAAACCAAGAGCATGGGAGGTTTTTCCATTTCCTCAGTTCTGCTTTAATTTCCTTTTTCAGGGTTTTAAAGTTTTCACCAAAAAGGTCCTTTGCATTCTTAGTTAATTCCTAGGTACTTTATTTTCTTTGAGGCTATTGCAAAAGGAGTTGCTTTCCTGATTGTTGCCTTGTTCCTCTTATTGTTGGCATATAGAAAGGCAGTTGATTTTTGAGGGTTAATTTTATACCCTGTTATCTTGCCAAAATTTTGAATCAGCTCAAGCAGCTTGGGAGTTGAGTCTATAGGGTTCTTTAAATACAGGATCATGTCATCTGCAAAGAGGGAAAGTTTTACTTCCTCTTTCCCTATTTGGGTACTCTTTATACTTGCTTCTTTCCTTATTGCTCTCTCTAGGAACTTAATGTCAAGAATTCTTAAAGGAACTTGAACTTATTTTCACGACACTTTATTAGAACATGTTCCCTTAAGATAAAAGTGCATTGATTTTAAAGCATATAATAATTCAGTACTGTATCATGTAAGAATAGCAAGTCTACTTTTGATTTTTTTTTTAGGGCTACTCAAGAGTAGACAGTATTACAGTGTCAGGATAGAATTCATGAATAATTAAAATGAGCATGGGGTTCCACTAAGGTTCAATTTTAGATAAAAATTAAAGATACCCGGATATGGGTAAGCAATTACTAGGAGAGAACATGAAAATTGGTTACTGTCATAATCCTTGTGGTTTCTTTTCCAAATCTCAACCTAAGATGAGAGCTATAAAGTCCAACTGGGCTTTCTTGTGTTACTTCTTAAAATTAAAAGTTTCTTCCTCTGAAATTAATTCCTGAGTCTGTAGATAGTTACAAGGCTGGGGTCTGAAACACTGTGATAGAGTATAAACATCAAGTACTTAGGCGTGTTACAGAATTCAGCAAGAACATCTGATTCCATTTCTTTGCTTTACATTCTGATTGTAAGCAAAGCTTTAAGACTCTGAAAGTCCTTCTCTTTTTAAATACAGGGGGTAAATTGCTATTTTTTTTAAATAAAGGATCTTACTAAAGTAGGAAAGGATAAGGAATTGTGTTGCAATGGATACCAAATATATGCTTTGGGCTTTACTGTAGGGGTAACATCTATTATTTTACAGAGAAAATGTAAAAAGTCATATTGAGGAAAAACACCTACAAACTGACTTATGAAACTAAGGGATTAATTTTCATATGAGAAAAAAGGAGGATATTTCTGTCTGAAAAAAAACTATCTTGAGTTGGTCTTATTGCTTGGTAAAGTTTATATCTACAGGTAGAAACACAGGCTTGCTGAAAACTGAAAAGCAGTCTATATATTAAAAACCTTATAAGGCTAAGAAAAATATCTATCTGTATATCTGTCTGTCTGTCTGTCTGTCTATCTATCTATCTATCTATCTGTCCATTTATCTATATATCCATCTATCCTATCTCTCTTTCTAACACACCTACGTATCCCTTAAAGGCCCAGGAAGCTGACAATTACCTTGCTGATGAAAGGAGACTGATTTTGAACATACAGATAACTCAAGAAAATAACTGACCCAAATGAACAGCATTTTTATTATTTCAAGGAAGAGTATGCCATATACAAAGTAACGCATACATTTAGTGCACTATCCCATTTAATTGGTGTAGGTGTTTCCTTCCTTTGGTCTTTCATTAACTAAAACAGGCATACTGAAGACAAAGAATCCTTATAACAGAAGGATTTTGTGCACTTCTTTCGTGTATGTTTTTGAAGATGGGCACAAAACACAGAAGTTAGCACAGTAGCCTTTTCATCACATAAAAGCAGTTAATGCTTTTCATCAAAGGAAGCAGCTAATGCAATAAAGAAAGCAATAATGTCACCATTTACACACAAGATTTCTAAGAACCCTGTATACTTCTTTATGTTCACATTTATTTATTTAATTATTTATTTATTCAGAGAAAATATTCACCTTCTGATTTTACTTTGAGAGCACAGCCAAAAAGTAATTACTAGAGAAAAAATTCTGAACTTCAGGGAATGATTTCACTCAGATTGTAAAATTGTGCTTTATATATGTAAAATAAAACATTGTATTTATTATATAATCGAAAATAATTTCTTGGGCTATCAACAAATTCAATGCAATACCAATCAATATCCCAATTTCATTCTTTAAGGAAATACAAGAAGCAATCCAAAATTTCATATGGAATAATAATAGACCCCATACAGCAAAAACAATGCTCAGTAGAAAGAACAGCACTGGAGGAATATCAATACCGAACTTCAGATCTATTACAGAGCTATAGTAACCAAAACATCTTGGTACTGGTACAAGAACACACCAGTGAACTAATGAAATAGAACTGAAGACCCAGAAATCAACTCACAGATCTATAGTCACCTAATGTTTGATAAGGGAGCCAAAAAAATAGAATGGAAGAAAGACAGCCTCTTCAACAAGTGGTGCTGGCAGAACTGGTTAAGCACCTCCAAAAAACTAAAGTTGGATCCTTGTATGTTACCCTGCATCAGGATTAACTCCAAATGGATCAAAGACCTCGAGGTAAAAGCAGATACCCTGAAAACTTTAAAGGAGATTGACTAGGTCTTGTTGGTACAGGTTGAAACTTTCTTAATAAAAACCCAGAAACACAATAAGTTAAAGAGTGGTTGGAGAAATGGGACTGCATTAAACTGCTGAGCTGTATGGCAAAGGACATAGCTAGCAAGTTAAAAAGAAAGCCCACTGAATGGGAGAAGATCTTCATTAGCCATACAACAGACAAATGTCTCATACCCAAAATATATCTACAGCTAGAAAAATTGAATCTCTCCAAAACAAATCTTCAACGAAACAACCATCCCATTAAAAGATGGGCTAAAGACTTAAAGAGAAATTTCTTGAAGAGGAAATAAGAATGGCCAGTAGACACATGAAGAAATGCTCCACATCTCTGGACATAAAAGATATGCAAATCAAAACGACTCTGAGATTACATCTCACTTCTGTTAAAATGGTCGTGATCAAGAAATCTAATAACAACATATGCTGGTGGGGATGTGACCAGGAGGGATCACTACTACACTGTTGGTGGGAGTGTAACCTCATTCAACCACTATGGAAACCAATATGATGATTCCTGAAAAGATTCCTCTATAATCCAGTAATTCCACTTCTGGGCATTTACCAAATTGTCCAGAAACAAGGGCATAGTAAAGCCACTAGTACAACGATGTTCATTGCAGCACTATTTACCATGGCAAAGATATGGAACCAACCCAGATGCCCCTAAGTAGATGAGTGGATCATCAAGATGTGGTATTTATACACAGTGAAATTTTATGCTGCCATCAGAAAGCATAACATCACCCCATCCATAAGGAAATGGAAAGATTTGGGAAAAAAATCATATTAAGTGAAGTAAACCAAACCCAAAGGAACATAGGCTCAATGGTTTCCCATTAGTACCATCTAGGACTCTGCTAGCAAAGGATTATAGTAGCTCAAAATCTACGTTCATAAGCTTACATAGGATGAGACTAAATGAAACGATCTCTAGAATATGGAAACAAGAGCTTTATCTTGTGTGGTTGTTGTTCTTAATGTACTATGTTATGTCTCCTCTCTTTTTTTGCCCTTTGTTAAATCTCATATTGTTAAAATATCTGAGTTTGTTACCTGGTGTATTGTATATATGTTTATTTGAAATAAGAAAGAGAAAGGGAGAAAACAAGATGATTGGAAGGGGTATTAATGTGTGAGAAGTAATGCACCTGACAAATGTAACTGTAACCCCTCTATATATTATTCTGACAATAGAAAAGAAAATATTTTTTATTTATTCCAGAATTGCTTTTAATTCAAGTAAAACAGCTGAATATTTATAACCACAGAGAAAATAACAGTCATAAAAGTGAATTTCTAGCATAAGAAAGTGGTTTTAGGAGAAAAGAATTTCATTGAAAGTTTCTTCTGTTTTTCCTAGTTATGGAATTTTAGTTTTTCTCACATATTACCTGGTACAGAGCAGCTTCAAAGATTGTCTGAATAATGCATAATGACATATTTTTTATAAAATGATTTACTTGAACCTTATCAAATTATACAGTGATACAAATAAGATGACCACTAAAAGTGAATGGAGTAATCTCACAAAGGAAATTAGAAAATTAAATTTAAAACTATTTTCACAAGGGAAAAAAGCATCTTCACATCCTTTAACGAATTACCACAGACACTCTTGTATTGTTTAATCATATCTCCTTGCCTCTCTTCTTCTCCCTTCCCAAAACAAAAAACTTTCTTTCCCTATATCATCCCTGGTGAAACCATTAATATGCTGAAGTTTGAGGCCCCAGAGCAAGATTCAACAAATTTAAAGCCCCTAGAATCACTGACAGATGCGTAATTGCAGTGTTACATATGGCAATAAACAAACACAATTTAAGTGGGTATTTTTATGAGCAATTCTTATTTAAAATAGCTTTGGAATAAATATTCATTCATAGTTCATTCTAATAAAGTTTTGCTTAGTCTGTATTTTTTCTCAGCACTCCATACTCACATTCAACTTGTGCATTTTTTTTACAGTAAATTCAGACATAATAACTTCCCTGTGGTTAGAATGTCAAGTTCCACGATGTTTTTCTTACGGGGACCTAAATTCCAAGGAAGCTAACTCACAAATGCTATGTTCAAGAACAAAAATTATTGTATTTTAATTTTTTATTGTTGGGGTAATGTATAGAGGGTATTTGCCAGGTAATAGGAGCATTACTTCTCACAGATTGATACCCCTTATTTTTGGCCCCCATTTCCCTTCCTACCCCCTTCCAACAAAAATTATGCTTAAGGTAATTTCAAATTTTTAGAAAGTTGCAAGATAAATAGTTAATTTCTGAATAACTTTTACCTAGACTCACTAGCATTTAAAAACATTTGTCACATTAGTTTTCTCATTCATTCTTTAACTTTATGTATGCTCACATAGATGTATATTTATATTTTGAAATTGAAAAGCGTTGTAAATATCATTCCCTTCAGTATGTATTTCCTAATGGCAAATTCTCTCTCTCTTCTCTCTCCTCCCTGTCTCTTCCCATACTCCCCCACCTCTCTCTCTCTCTCTGTGTCTGGCTGTCTGTTTTTGCTTTTGTGCTGGTACTGGAGCCTGAATGCAGGACCTTGAGCTTTCTCTAAGACTGTTCATGGCTGATTGAATCATGGCTCTAGTCCAGTGTTTTGCTGATAAGTTGGAAATAGTCTCATGGACTTTGCTGTGTAACATGATTTTGACCCTCAGTCTTCTAGGTTTCCTTCTAGTGAGTAGCTATAATTACAGATGTGAGAACTAGCCAAGAAATTTTCTTATATAGGCACTGTACAGTTATCAATCTTAGACATCAATATAATGGCTTTTCATTCTACTACCTGTATGTTATTTTTTTTTACTTTTTTTTTTGCCAGTCTTGGGCCTTGAGCTCAGGGCCTGAACACTGCCCTTGGGTTTTCTCAAGGCTAGAACTTTACCACTTGAGCCACAACACCAATTCTGGCTTTTTTCTATGTATGTGGTACCGAGGAATTGACTAGGCCAAACTCCAGCCCTTTTACCAGTTCTTTTCATATCAGTACCTGTCTCTAGTAGAGAACTTAGTCAAGGAACACATATTAAAACCATTAAATTATTATATAAAATTATATAATTGTTATTAGATTGTCACATACAATTATACATAATTATATTAAGTTATGAAATTATTTAATACATTGATTTATATAGTACAATCTATGTAATCTATTAATGTATATAAATGTATGCTATGTATAATATTATTATTATGTGAATCATGTCTATTACTGAGAGGAGCTACAATCATAGGTGTGTACTATGGCCCCACATCTGGCCCCAAAGGGAACTGTTACTAGTGTGTATATTAATTGTGCAAGTTAATTCTTATTATGGCATTTTCATACGCATAGACCATGTACTAGGATCACTTTCACTTCTTCACTGTCCTCTCTTGTTCTCCCTCTTCCTGATACCTTTCCTCTTCCCACCATTTGTTACTTTTTACAAAGTGGTCTTATTTGATATCAATGTGAAATTTTGGAATGAGAACATTACTCAGATCAGTATGTTTTATGGCATTTTTGGTAAACTCTCATTTACAACATAAAATATAATTAAAATATTCCTGGCTGAGTCTACATATCTACTATTTACTATATTAAATACTTCTGTCTTGACTATATTTTATATGGATAGACACAATCCAGAAAAGGAGGAAATTTTAATGCATGTCTTCCTATGATTTTCATGGATAGCCCTTCTAGAGTGAATTGCAGTAAAACTGAAATCAGTTTAGCTTTCTATTTGCTAAGAGATTTGTAAAAGATTTGATCGAAGGGATGGGAGTTTGGCTGAGTTGTAGAGTGCTTGCATGAAAACCTGGGTTTGATTTCTCCATACCACATACATAGAAAAAAGTCGGAAGTGGTGTTCGGGCCCTGAGTTTCAGCACTAGGACTGAAAAAAAAAAAGATTTGATCAAGGGTAATTAGAATTAGTGACTAAAATTTCCAAAATATTTGAGGTTCATGTTTAACTATGATAATTTTTCTTATGCTCAGTAGAAAATGTAGAATTGACCATACACATCTATTCTGACAGCTGAAAGGAGGGAGCTAGTTATCATGATTCTTTTTTCCCTTTGCTATCAATATTCTTGAAATCTTATATAAGCAAGATTCAATTATTTACCTAGTCTAAATGTAGGAAAAATATTGAATGCCATACATAAAGAACACCAGGATTTGACATGATTAAACTACTGAAATTCTAAATAAAAATTAGCAAACAAATGACAGCAAACAACACCATATTTAGAATCCTCATACATAAATAACTTTCCCATAAGAACAAAGAAAGGATTTTACTGTCTTGCTTTTAATTTGAATAAAGCACAAAACACAGATGACGGAAAAGAAGAAAACTGAAATATATAAAAGTCTTACCAGTCATGAGAAACTGAAATACATCCTTGGAGGATTTTCCCTCTATATCTCCATACACTTTATTATTTTTTGTTGAAAAAATTGTTTCAATATGAATGATTGTTTAAGAAAATACTATATTGAGGATTCATGTTCTGTATTCATTTAACTCTTTCATTAGTGTAATATCAAAATATAGCTATTTGAAGGTTCTGGGGAGCAACTAAAGTGAGAAGAAAGGAGAAAACTGTATTTGTTGGTATGTATGTTTTGTTCATTATAAATAATATAGCCTGTACATTATGTTCTAGAAGCACAAAATGCATGTACATATATATAGTTTTCAAATCATAACAACTTGAAAATTGAAAATACAATAATTGTACCACCTGTTAATCTGTATCTAAGAAAAAAGCCAAAATAAAAATCATAAAGGTAATATATTCCACATACAAATATATCAAAAAGGTATCATTCTTCACTGCAAATATAGTATTTAGTTTGTAGCACTGAGCAAAATTCATTGTCCTAGGACTTTTTTTTCTTTTGTGGGTCATGGGGCTTGAACTCAGCTTGGGCGCTGTCCTTGAACTCTTCAGCTCAAGGCTAATGCCCTACCCTTGAGCCAAACCCCACTTCCCATTTTCTAGAGGTTAACTGGAGATAAGAGTATCAGATCCTTTTGTGCCTGGGCTGGCTTTGAACCTTGATCCTCAGATCTCAGCTTCCTGAGTAGCTAGGATTACAGGCATAAGCCACCATGCCCAGCTGACCTAGGAATTTTTTTAAAAGTTAAGAAACAGATAACAAGTCTGTAATGGTATTTTGTGAATTATTATTCTCTATTCAAATTTAAAATTTGACAGACTATGTCCAATATAATTGGTTGGTGTTTGGTAAAAAGCTGGGCTCATCTAATTTTTCAGAGACCAATCCAAAAATCAATTGTAAAAAAAGATTTTTACAATCACTGTATTTTCTTATAAATAATAAATTTGAATCAAATAGTAATTAGTGATAATTCAAGTAAAAAGCTTGGTGTTATATTTAGAGGCAAGACATGCATTGCAAGGTAGACACTGACAATGAGTTTGTCAATGATAGAAACATTAAAGGAGTAGGAAAGGATTGGGCAAAGCTTCAGAAAGTGTTGAAAATTATGGTCCCATAATGACAGTCCAGTAAAAATTCAACCACCCTTTTCTTAAATTAAATAGACTGCTAAAATGAGTCATTACATCCCAAGGTTGCAGAACTAATGGTTATATAAAATAATTGAAATACAATGGCTTTTTAATAGGCTATAGAACAATGAAGTAACAAAATTAGGAAGTGTATTCAGTGTTTCCTAAGAATAAAATTAGACAATATAGTTTTCTTTTTAAAGTTAGGGACTATGCAAAAAGTAACCTAAGTTCAAATACAGTCTGCTACTAAACTGTCTTTACTACATTAAGTTTCAAACAGCTTAACTTGAAGGATCCAGTTATGGTAAAATGAAATGAAGTGGTTTTCAATCTTTTTCTTGGCTTTAACAAAAGGAAATGGAAAGAAGTAGTTCTTAATAGTATTGTCCTCCCTTTCAACTAAAGCTTACATTAGTTTAAAATCACTTATACAAACTAATTTTTAATAATCATAATAATAGTTTTTAATACTATGAAAATTCTATTAGAGTGCTACTTATCAGATGAAAAAAAGATTTGGATTTCTATCTTTTCTTTTATCAGCTGCTCTCATAGTTGAAAGACAATGACATTGGGGATTTTTTTTTTAAAAGAAAATGGGTTGAACAACTTGAGCAAAATTTTCACATGAATTGGATGTTCTTCAGTAATTTTATATCACATTAATTTTAAGTCTGTTGTAAAAATGGCACAGTGATTATTGCATACTGGTTAACAACAAACTTTTGAAACATTTATTCAGTAGAACTTGGGTTTCAACAGCTGATTAGGATTTAGGAAATTTCCTAATCGCAACTATTTTAAGAGGTTCCAAGCTGCTAATATAAAGGGAATATGTAAATTATTCACATTCATGATCAGAATCTAACCTTATCATAACCCAGTAAGAAAATTAGGAAACCATCTCTAAATTAGAGCTACAAACACTGAGGCACATGCAGGTTAAGTGAGTTGGCAGAGGTGACAGGATTCACAAGGGACAGTGACTAACATCTATATTTTTGGTTCTAAGGATAATGTGTTGAGTAATTTAAATGAATTTGAATGAGTAAGTGATTCAGATGTGGCCTCTGATTTTATATTTTAGGACAATTTAGAATATTAAGATATTTAATTTACATCAGTTTACTAGGCACTTACTGAGTTGTTCCTGTTGGTTGGATACTACTTAAATATAAAGACACAAAAATGAACGGGACATAGTCTGTCCTTGGAATGCTTACAATAAAAAAAATAGGGAAAAAGGAAACATGATTTGATGTTCTTTCAAGAGTACTAGAAGAGAGTTTATAGGGAACATTGGCAATGGCTTTGTGTAAGAGTTGTGATCTTTTAGGAATCTTCCCATTTTAATTCACATAATAATATGAGATAAGAAGCATTATGGATTCTGACTTAGGGACTATATTCAGTTATAACACTTAGAACTAAGTTCACATAACAAGCAAGGGAAATATGGTGCCTTCCCAATAGTTTCTCATTCCCCTTGGGATGGCACAATGGCTTGTTCTCCAGGCAGTCATGGCAATTTTTATTTTATTTTTATTATCTTTAAGTAGTTATGCAAAGGAATTATCATTTAACAAAGGAGTTATGAATACAATGAGTCTTGATCATCATCTTTTTTTTAACATTTTCACCCATCCTTCCCAACCCCCTTTCCCCACTTTTCTTAATTTTGTAGAATACATATGGACTTTTTGACTTTATTCTCCTTTTCATTTGTCTACCCTTTTTCCCTTGACCCTATCTGACGCCTTTCAGGTATGTGTTTTCACTTCCTACTGTTTATTTGGCTAAACTTTCTCTTTCTAAGGAATTCCACTATTAAAGCTCTCCCTTGACTTTATCATATTTCAGTTAATTTACTGTATACATATCACCCAATGTATCTACTTAAATATTTATAAATTAAATATAACTTACATGCAATCTTTATCTCTTTGAACCTGATTTACATAATTTTTCCAGGTGCCTCCATTTTGTTGCAAATGATATATATTGCTGTTTATAATAAAAAAGCAAAATTCTATTGTGTATGTATACCACATTTTCTTGATGCATTCATCCATTAAGGGACATATGGGTTGCTTCCATCCCTTAGCTATGGTGAACAGGGCTGCTATAAACAGGATTGTTCTGGTGGCTTTACCTATTTGGTTTGTAATCTTTTGGATAAATACCCATGAGTAGAATTGATAGATTATAGGTTAGTTCTATGTTTAGTTTTTTGGGGAACCTCCATACTGCTTTCCAGAGGGGTTGAACAAGTATACTTATTCACCAATAGTGCAGTAGGGTTCCCTTTGATCACATCCACTCCAGCATCTGTTATTGATCACATGCCTTTTTTTATTGTATTTTATTGTCAGGATAATGTATAGTTACATTTGTCAGGTAGCAGGTACATTACTTCTTGAACCTTAATATCCTTCTCATATTTTTGTCCCCTTTTCCCTCCCCCAGCCCCTTCCCAATCATCTTGTTTTTCCCCTTTCCTTCCCTATTTCAAATAATCAAATAAATGTATATACAATATACCAGGTAACAAAGTCAGATACAGTAACCACATGAGATTAAGCATAAGGGGAAAAAAGAGAAATAACTTCACATAGTACGTAGTACATACAACGTATTTTTGATGATGGCTATAACTTAGATGATGTGAAATCTCAGTGTTGTTTTGATTTGCATTTCCTTTATGGGTAGAGAAGTTGAACATTTCTTCATGTGTTTGTTGGCCATTTTTATTTCTTTAGCGCAAACACCCATTATAAGCTGGGCTATTAGTTCTTTCGGATTTACTTTTTTTTTTTAGCTCTCTATATATTCTGGATATTAGAACCTAGCTACAAAATTTCCCATATTGTAGGGTGTCTTTAGCTTGTTGTCAAGGTCCTTTGCCTTTTAGAAACTTTTCATTTTGATATAATACCATTTAACAAGTTTTTCATTGATTTGCTGTATTTCCGCCTCTACTTTGAAAGTTCCTATCTGCAAAGAGAGTCCTATTGTTTCTCCTACTCCTTTCTGTAATAGTTCCATGGCTTCAGGTCTGACTTGGAGATGAATTTTCTTTTGGTAGGTTATGGGGCTTGAACTCTGGGCCAGGGCATTGTCCCTGAGCTCTTCATCTCAAGGCTACTGTCCTACCCCTTGAACCCACTTCTGGTTTTCTAGTGGCTAACTGGAGATGAGTCTCACAGACTTTAGTGCCCCGGGTGGCTTTGAACCATGCTCCTCAGATCTCAGCCTCCTGAGTAGTTAGGATTACAAGCATGAGCCACCACTTGGGGATTTTTAATCATCCTTGTCTGCTTTGCTGCTTCAAGGTTTTAGATTCAGAGTAGCACATGTGACTGGATGTTTGAGATATTCTCAGTTGCCACTCAAGTCTAATAGCTACTCCCAGTATCCCTCCCTCTGCTTCAGAAAAGGGAAATGCCAATGGCTAGGATTTTGAGGACAGAAATAAAGTAGAGGCCACCGTTGCACTGCACATTGCTGAAGGCAACTGCAACTCCTACTTTACTATTATAGAATGACAGCTGTAGAAACACTACATAAAAATATTTTTAGTTTTTTATGATAAGATTGCATTTATATAACATTTCCCTCATTTCTTCTAGCATGTTTATGTTTCCTTAAACTTATATTCATTGGAGATTAAAAAAACTGTATTTAATATATAAAATAAGCATTATATATCAATTGGATATCATGTGTTTCAAAACATGTGTGCACCACATAATGTCTAAATCATGTTAAATATATTCAAACATTGACCATTCTCTCCTTGGAGGTACCAGTAGAAGTTAAGGGCTTGTTAGGTAGATACTCTACCATTTGTGTTATCCCATCAGCCCTTTCCCAAAGTGATTATTTTTGAAATAGGATCTTGCTTTATGTCCAGGACCATGACAATTTTATTTGTGCTTCCCCATATATCAAGAATGACAGATATGCACCCAACATACTCAGCCATTTTGCTTCTTCTGTATCTTGGGTTACAGGTATGAACCACCACACTGAGATATTATTTGAGATGGAGCTTCATGGCCTTGAACTGTGATCTTCTAGATCTCTGCTTCCCAAGCTTCAGCAACCACATTCAACTCATCATTTATGATTAAAAACTTCCAAAATCCTTTTTTTCTAGCTGTTTGAAATATATACTACACAATCTGCAGTCACTTTATGGTGCAATAGCACCGCACCAGAATACATTGTTACTACAAACTGTACATTAGTATTCATTTTCAATGGCTACTTCTTTATAAAATTATTTGAATGTATTCTGGCATAAGACACTCTCTTTTTTTTTCCTTCATCTAATTCTTTGGTACTTGTGAACTTTTAGCAGCATTGTTCTACTGTTGCACCTTCCTAAATCTTGATTTCTTCATGTATAAAATTGAGACAACATCGGTTTCACATTGATATTCTTGAGGACTCTATCAAGTCATATATATGAAAATACTTCATATATTCTAAAGCTCCATCCAAAATGGAAATAGTAATTGACAGTGTTAGATACATGAAATTTTTGGTGTTCTTTATTCTCTAGCTTGCCACTAAGCTTTTGGGGATAATATTTGCATATTTATTATGAAAGCTAATTTCATATATGTATGTCTGTATGTATGTATGTATCTGTTTTTGTGTATATCTATATCAAAAACTACCTTGCAAAATAGCTTTACCGTTATGATATCCCAGTAACAGCAAATTCTGTGCTTTGACTAATAGCCATACATGTTCCTCATCTTTTTACTATGTTCAGTGACACTATCATCAAATATTTGAATCCTTAATCCAGTGTCCTTTTTGAAATTTTCTCTATTAGAGCATATAGTAGATACTTGCAATATTTCTTTTAATTTTTAATTAGCATACATTTTAAGCTTATACTTCTTTATGCAAGAACATGATGTTTGCCTTTTCCTTTCCCTTTTCCTTTCCAGTTTCCTTTCCTTTCCCTTCCCCAACCCTTCCCTTTCTTATTATTTTGTGCTGGTACTAATACTTAAACTTAGGGCTTGGAGTTCTGGTTTAGATGTTTTTTGCTAATGGCTGGCACTCTACCTTTGGAGCCATGCCTCTCACTCTGGCTTTTTGCTATCAAATTGGAGATAAGAATCTCACAGATTATCTGCCTGTCTGGCTTTAAAATGGAATCCTTAGATCTCATTCCTGAGTAGCTAGGATTACTTAGGTATGAGCCACTAGAACCTGGCTATTTTTTTTTTTTTGAGTTTAGGTGGTCTCATTCAACATGATGATCTTCAGTTCCATCCAATTTCTTATAAATGATAGGATTTCATTTTCCTTTGTAGCTGAGCAATAGTCCATGGTATGTATGCATGTATGTATGTATGTACACATATATACATGTATAGATATACACACATGCATATACATATATGTAAAACATTTATTAACTATTGAGATCTTACACTGATTCTACAATTTTGCTATCATAAACAGAGTTGCAACAAACATGGTTATGAAGAATTCTATTCCCCTTTGGATATGTATCCAAGCATGGTCTAGCAGGGTCAGAAAATAGGTCTGTTTTAAACTTTTAATTTCCATAGTGACTGGACTAGTTTATATTCCCACCAACAGCATAGTATATGAAGGTACCTTCTCCCAAAACATCACCTTTAGCATTTGCTATTGTTTATTTTATTGATGATCACCAGTTTGATTGGGGACAGTTCTGATTTGCATTTCCTTTATAATTTAGGATGTTAAACATTTCTTTATGTGTTTATCTGCCAGTTGTATTCTTCTGAGAACATGCTGTTCAGTTCATTTGAATTATTTTGTCCTTTTGTTGTTTAATTTTTAGTTCATTCAATATTTTGGAACTTTTATGAACTAAATAATGAAAACTATTATTCTGAGGGCTGTCTCTTGCTATCTAAAATGTCTTAAATTTAATAGAGTCTATTTTATCCATTGCTTGTATTTCCCAGACAACTGGAAG
Organism: Megascapheus bottae; assembly: GCF_031878675.1. NCBI lineage: Eukaryota > Metazoa > Chordata > Mammalia > Rodentia > Geomyidae > Megascapheus > Megascapheus bottae. Next base: position 29,124,599 of record NC_143512.1, on the reverse strand, counting down.
TATGAACACACATCCATCTTGATATCTCCTAGGGATTACTCTGTGTTTTCCTTTCGTAGTTTCAGTTGTTTACACTAAGAACTTTGATCCAGCCATGTTTAGTAGTTCCATCCTACAATCCTAGCTTCTCAGGATGCTGAATCCTAAAGGATCGGGCTTTGAAGCCAGCCTGGGCAGAAACATCTTTGCGACTCCATGTCCAATTAAACTGCAAATGCTAGGCTACATAGATGGCCAAGGAAGTAGAGTACCAGCTGAGCAAGCAATGCTACGTAAGTGCAAGGCCCCAAGTTTAACCATCAATACTAGATTGACAAAAAACAAAACCAGAAGAAAAACTTTTACACATTTGAAATTGATTTTTATACAGGGTTAGAGATAGGAACCTATTTTGTCTTCTGCAAGTAGGAAAACTAGGTTTCCCAGCACCATTTTTTTCCTTTTTTTCTCTTTTTATGAGATTAAAAAAATATTTTCAACATATAGAGGGGTTACCCCTCCTATTTCAAATACAAGTAAACATCTATATAAAATACCATGTAACAAAATCCCAGCACCACTTTTTCATATATTTTATTGTAATTTATAGAAGGCTTACATTATATTCACCAGATAGAAGGTGCATTACTTAAAACATTGATATCTTTTCTCATGTCTTGGTCCCCATTTCCCTCCCCCCCTGACCCCCGCCCCCATCTTGTTTTTCCCCCTTCCCTATCCTATTTTAAATAACCAAATAAGCATATATACAATATATCAGATAACAAGGTGAAATACTATAACAATATGAGATAACCAATGGACAACAAAAGAGATGAGAGATAACATAGTACATTAAGAACAACAGTCACTCATTATATGGCTTTTGTTTCTACATCCTAGAGGTCCTGTCATTTAGTCACAGCATCATTTAAAAAAATTAATGCATAAATTTAATGCAATTACAACTTAGGATTTGAAATGATTTACCCTCTTTAAGTCACATGATATATCCTAAATATTGCATAAGGCAACATTTCAGGATATCATAAAAGAAAAGAAATGTCCTGGCTAAAGGAACATTCAAGCACGAACACCAAAGCCTACTGAATTCCCAAAAGAGATTAATAAAGTTAGTATTACCACTTGCAAAATATAAGGCCTTCTCTTTCACATATGCAGCATAAACCAGAACTATAAATATACAATGAATACTCTTCCTCCCACTAGCATAACTGGAGGGGGGAAACCCATACAATTTCAATCAAGGCAGTTGAAGCTCACTGGGCATATTTTACCACCCATTCTAGCACCATTTTTTGAAGAGGTGATGTTTTATCAGAGACCAAGTCAGGGAAGGGAGAAGTCAAATGATCCCTAGTCTTTCATATGATTCTTTCTAAAAAAATCATAACGATTCCATCAAACAACTTGTAGATCTGATGGATACTTTCATCAAGCATGTAAAATCAACATGTGAACATCAGAAACTTCTCTATAAATTTACAATAAACAGGCTGAGAACGAAATCAGGAAATCAATTTAATTCATAGTAAATTTAAAAGAATACCTAGGAGAAAGAGTTCTACATGGAAACACTAAAGGAACAAATGGAAGAAGACATCAAAAGATAAGAATACCTCTCATGCTCATAGATCTGCAGGATTATTATGAAAATGGCCAGACTATCAAAAACAATCTACAGATTCAATGTAATGCCCATCAAAATCACAATGCCATTCTTTGGAAAAATAGAAAATATAATATGGAAGCATATAAGGCTCAGAATAGTAAAGGTAATCTGAGCCAAAAAGAAAAAAAGAAAGCAATGATTCAAGTACTACAACACTGGGCTTCATCTTATACAGTTACAAAAACAGCATGGAAAGCAGACACAATGACTAGTGAAACAGAATACCCTGAAATATTTTATATAATTGCAGCCATCTAGTTTTTTCAAAATTTTTTATTTTTGGTTGTAGGGCTTGAACTCTGGGCCAGGGCCTGGGCACTATGCCTGAGCTTTTGTGTTCAAGGGTAGTGCCATAACACTTTGAGCCACAGCATCATTTCCACTTTTCTTTTGGAGACAGAAGTCTCACAGACTTTCACTAGAGTCCCACAGACTTTCCTACCAGGGCTGGTTTTGAACTGCCATCCTCAGATCTCAGCCTCTAGAGTAGCTAAAATCACGGGCATGAGCCACCAATGCCTGGTAGTCAGTTTATTGCTGACAAGGAATCAAAAGCATATACTTGTGATTTTTTTTTTCTGCTGCCCACCATCGAATTTTAATCCGTTGAATTAGGGAATATTGCAGTGTAATTGTGTTAGTTATGTTTCTTGTCACTGTAACCTAAACAACTCAAGTGAGATAGGAATTATCTGAGTTTGTAGCTTCAGAGGTGTCAGTCTATCATAGTAGGGAGCATATAGCAGAGTACAGCAGTTCACACCATGTTTGAAAATAAAGAGGAAAATAGAGAAAGGAAGAATACAGGTAGGGACCATGACAAAATCTAGCCCTCAAGAATACTTTCCCCCCATTCCTCCAGTGGCCTACTTCCTCTAACTAGGTTCCATCTGATATCCTTCCCCCAAATCCCCATAATGTCATCATCATATTATGAATCCATCCCAGGATTAATCCAATCATTATGTCAGAGCTCTCCTAATCTAATTGTCTCTGGAAAGGTCATCAACAACACACCTAGAATCGTGTTAGCTATTTCTTAATCCAGTCAAGGTGACAATCAAAATTAACCACCACAGTAATATTGGAAAAGAAGTGAAAAGTTTAGCTTTGAAAACTAGTCAGTAATGCATGAGAATATGGATAGAGTAGTGTTATGTTCTTCTTTCTGGAGAAATGATCTGAGTCTGTGACTGTATACAGCTCTGTGGTACAAATCATTTTTCAAGAAGTTAAGCCACGGGCAGTAGCACTAGCAGTATTAGAAAGCTGTAAAATGAAGAAAAAGAAAAAAAGCACAGGTCTCCTATAACTAATGGAGTATCAGCACTCCCTTTCTTTCCTAATCACTCTTTGTTCCATTATTCTGTCCAATGTTTGTCACATCATCTCCTTACACAGGAAATCATTGATTAGAGAATTTATTTACTGTTATCTTGGCTCTCATGTTTATTGTCTATCTCCTCCCCTAAAATGTAAGCTGCTTAAGGTACAATCTTTTACATATCTGCTGCTGTGTTTTGTCTCAGTGCCTATATTTAGTGCCTTGCACATAGTAGGCATGAAAATACACATTTGTTGACATAGTGGCAGCTCCACAAATGCTGAACTGGATTAGAAATGAATAATAGAAAATTTCTAAAATAAACACTTCAAATGTTATGTTTTCCAGATAAAAATATATTATTAAAAAGAAAAAAGAATCAAAATTATGTAAATGTTTTTTAAAAAAATATAGGTGCTAAGTTCTAATTTCTAAGAATGACAAGATAATGTACGTTTTCCTTCTAATCTGCTGATTAGCCTTGTTATTCTTAGTAACCCAATCATTTGAGTAAAGTGATCATAAGAAATGATTGTTAAAAGCTTCTGAAAATAGAAAAAAATAATTTTATGTTTGGCTAAAAACTGAATTCAATGCTACTTTCTGGATTTTGTATTGACAGAGTTCTCACTAAAAGAGAGCTATGTAAATTCTACAGAAATAATTTTAGGGATTCATATCTGATTGATTTATTTTTTTGAGAAGTATAATAAAAAGGAATCATTGTTTTGATTTTTAACATGCCTTCACATTTACATAGATTTTTTTTTTTGCCAGTCCTGGGCTTGAGCTCAGGGCCTGAGCACTGTCCTTGGACTTTCTCAAGGCTAGAGCTCTACCACTTGAGCCTCAGCACCGCTTATGGCTTTTTTCTATGTATGTGGTACCGAGGAATCGAACCCGGGTCTTCATGCATGCTAGGCAAGCACTTTAACCACTAGGCCAAATTCCCGCCCTTACATAGATTTTTAAAAAGAAATGAACACAACTGCAACATTCAACACATAAATTTGTTTCCCCTAAAGAAAAAAGAATATATGGCAAAATTTGGAAATTTGTGCCGAGCAGTGGTTTCGGCTCTTACACAATCATCTATATAGCATGGATAATTTAATTTGGGGAGAACACTGTCTTTCAACAAGAGGCTACATGCTTGTTGCTAAAGATTATCCAGGTCTACTTCATTATTTCATCTTGTTCTCCCTCCTGGTGAGGGGCTGTCTCACCTAGGGCGGTACTCTAGCAAGTTTGGGTTGTGGATGGGGAAGATGAACCTCTGTAAGTGCTGGACTTTGGGAGAGAGAGTTTAGCCTAGTGATAGAGTGCTTGCCTAGCACGCACAAAGACCCGAGTTTGATTCCTCGGTACCACATACATAGAAAAAAAAAGCCAGAAATGGTGCTGTGGCTCAAGTGGTAGAGCTCTAGCCTTGACAAAACCCAAGGACAGTTCCCAGTTCCTGAGTTCAAGGCCCAGGACTGGCCAAAAAAAAAAAAAGAGAAAAGAGCTGGATTTCCATGTGGCAAAGAGAACGCAATTATGTGAACACTTTCCAATAATTGCAAATATAAAATCAGATGAATCGACTGTCAATAGCTTCAAGCCTTAGATTACAGCTAATAATCTATATCCCTTTTTGATTTTGTTAGGCATTTAGTACTACTCTCTGAATAGAAGTGGGAAGACTAGGATGCACTTATAATTGGCAAGACAAATGTATTAGGCTATTTGACTAATACTAAAAGAAGCTAGAAAGTAAGTTTCATCAAGACTTCATGTCTTTCTGCAGGGCACAAAGTTGATCTTTTACTGCAGGTCCTACAGTTGATCAGAAACTCACAGAAAATATATTATAACTGGTTGCCAGTGTCTTACTCCTGTAATCTTAGCTACTCTGGAGGCTGAGAACTTAGGGTTGAGGTTTGAAGTCAGTTCATTCAGATAAGTTCTGAAGACTCGCAACTATCTGTCCGGCAAAAAAGCTGAATTGGAAATGTGAATCAAATAGTAGAGTGCCAGATGTGAGTGACAAAGCAGAATAAGAGTTCAAGGCCCTGGGCTGGGAGTTTGGCCTAGTGGTTAAAGTGCTTGCCTAGCATGCATGAAGACCCGGGTTCGATTCCTCGGTACCACATACATAGAAAAAAGCCGGAAGTGGTGCTGAGGCTCAAGTGGTAGAGCTCTAGCCTTGAGAAAGTCCAAGAACAGTGCTCAGGCCCTGAGCTCAAGCCCAAGACTGGCAAAAAAAAAAAAGAGCTCAAGGCCCTGACTTCAAGACATATTACACACCCAGACATATTTACATATGTGTTTAAATATTTGTTACAATAATAAATACGAATGCTCCTGTGTAAAGATTTAAAAATTACACTAAATTTTAAGTTCAAATGCAAAGCTTCATGAGGAATATAAGTTGTATAATAACCTTAAAAGAGCTTAATAGGATAATGCTAAGTGAAATAAACTCCAGAATATGGAAGCAAGAGGTTTTTCTTTGTGATTGTTGTTTTTATGGACTGTATAAAGTCATTTCTTTTTCTTTCTTTTTTTTCCCATATGGTTTATATTCCTGTTGTCACTGTATGTGATTTTGATATGTGGTGTATTGTATATATGTTTATTTGAATTAGTGAAGGGAAGGGGACAACAAAATGATGAGACAAAGGACAAAGGGTGAACCAATGTAATAGTAATAATCACAAGACAACATGTTAGAAATAAACTTTACAATTGGGGATGGGGTTGGGGGCAAGAAAGTGGGAGAAAAAATAGGGATGGAGTAACAATATTTGAGAAGAAATATACTCGCTACCTTACATATGTAACTGTAAAACCCTCTGTACATCACCCTGACAATAAAATTAAATAGCTATTGAGCTATTGTGTTCCTCTACTAGGAGGCTTTCAACATTTTTTAATGGAATATCTACTACATTCTCAATTTGGTATCTCCCTTAGTTAAAAGTACAACATGGGGCTGGGAGTTTGGCCTAGTGGTAGAGTGCTTGCCCAGCATGCACAAAGACCCGGGTTCAATTCCTCGGTACCACATATATAGAAAAAAAGCCAGAAGTGGTTCTGAGGCTCAAGTGGTAGAGCTCTAGTCTTGAGCAAGTCCAAGGACAGTGCTCAGACTCTGAGCTCAAACCCAGGACTGGCAAAAAACAAAACAAAACACAATACAGGCCCATATAAGTTTCTCATCAGAAATTTAACTTAAATTCTTTAAAAATCTGATCCTGTCAAAATGTGCTTAGGATATATAAGACAAAGACATAGAGCAATAAGCTTAAAGTATATTTAAACTATTCATTTTTTAGGTTTTCCTCACTTTGTTCATAAAAAGTTATAGTCAATTATTATCAATAAGGGTGTTTACCAAAAGGGCCTTACCACTAAGTCATGATATAATGTTATATTATAATGTTACTGATCATTGGCACAGAATACAGATAGTATAAAAAATGCTAGCTATGTCAGGCCCGTGGCTCACACCTTTAATCCTAGCTACTCAGGAGGCTGAGATCTGAGGATCAAGGTTCAAGACCAGCACAGGCAAAAAAGGGTCCCCAGGACTCTTATCTCCAATTAACCTCCAGAAAATGGGAAGTGAGGCTTGGCTCAATGATAGGGCAGTAGCCTTGAGCTAAAGAGCTCAGAGATAACGCCCAGGCCAAGTTCAAGCTCCATGACCCACAAAAAAAAAAAAAAAAAAAAAAGAATGCTAGGTGTATTTCATATGGCACTTAGGTGGAAGATATGGCAATTTGGTCCATTATGTTATGGATGATAATCCATGTGATTTTATTCCATTTTCATTTTAGTGTTCTGATATCTGTGAAAATGAAGGTTAAAAAACAGATATGGTCACCGCTATCAAGAATTTTACAAATTATTTCACGAATAACAGTTTATAAGTTAAATGTGTATGATAATTTCTTTGGTATTTATTATAAGAGAGTTTTTCAGATGAGCTTATATACTTTGATTTTTAACTAAGGATGATTTTATCAGCCATCATTTCAATGTATAAAGAAGCTCAGAGACAACTTTTTTTGTTTTATCATAGGATAATCACTAATTACCTTTAAATAATTTCTAACATTTTAAAACTTTTATTTGATCTTTGATGCCTTATGTATGTTTTCTTTCTTTTTTTTTTTTCCCCCCAGTCTTGGGCTTGAGCTCAGGGCCTGAGCACTGTCCGTGGGATTTCTCAAGGCTAGAGCTCTACCACTTGAGCCTCAGCACCACTTCTGGCTTTTTTCTATGTATGTGGTACTGAAGAATCGAACCCGGATCTTCATGCATGCTAGGCAAGCACTCTACCACTAGGCCAAACTCCTGGCCCTGTATGTTTTATTTCTTGAGGGCTTATTACCAAAGAAAGTAGAGGTTCAGGTTATGAATAGGGAGATAAATATATACAACACAGAAGAACTCCTTAGAAAAACAGAATGTCTTCTTAAAGACATGGACACATTTGAAAAACAGAATTGTTCTATATATTTACTGCTGTATAAGACTGTATGATTTTTTATATAAATTCCAACCTAGAGTTCTCTTAAAAGCCTGTGATGCTATATAAAAATAGGAATTTCAATAACCTTTAGCCCCATGACATTAACAAGGAACAGATTAAAATTTCATGAAAGTACCAAGAACATGTTATGTTACTGAAATCAAAATTGCATAATCTTTTGAAACTCTGCAGTACTCTAATGGGACTTCTAATAGAACCTAACACTTGGAAGGAGTCTACAGTTTGGCTCCCACAAAGTGGTTTTTGACAGCAAATGTGCAGAACCAGGATCTATACTGAAAATTGAATCTCAGCCATTTATACATCATTATATTGCCCAAATGTGAAGTGATTTCCATTGCAATACTGTATTATCTTCTCAAGGAGGCATGAAACTGTGTTTGGGACATGTTTAGTTACCAAAGGAAGCAGACATTATCTGAATCTTGATCAGACAGGATTTTTTTTTTAGAGAAAAAAACAGATCTTTAGAATGCCAGAAATTGGAAAATGAAGACATGAAGATGCCAAATAAAGTAAATAGCTCTTTAAAGAGAAGCTGGAAATGGTGGTGCTCTGAAGTCTTCATCATCACAGCGATGGTCATTGATGCCAATAAACATTCACTGAATTTTCACCAAGCTCAAAGCACAATAGGGGCTTTACTCATCATGGTTCTGATGGTCAAGGAGCTGATTCTATGTAAATAAAATCTAACTTTTCCCCTCCAACTACATTCTAGGCATGTCTACCAACTCATTCGCTAATTTATTTTTTGCTTCCCCAGCATTTAATTATACTTCTCTTTTCAAAATCTACCTAACATTTCATTTTGATTCCCTGTAACTCCTTATGCCTAGCACAGGATTTTGAAATTAGTGGTCTTCAATAAACAAACTGAAAAGGCCTTATAATTGAATTGATAGACAAGGCAGAGGTTACTTAATACTACTACTCCTGGAAGAGGTTATCTTAATAATGCTCTGTTTAGTACACAAAACATTTATTATCAGAAATGGAAACGTTTCAAACAAAATTTACTTAATTTCCATATTGTAGTTTTAAAACACTGAAGAACTTCATAAATGTTTGGCACTAGATTAGCTACAGATGACAGTATGATGAATAGTAAAGACATGGCTCTTATTTTCGCAGACCTTAGAGTTTATGAAAGAAGAAAAAGTATTACATAAGCAACGCATGAGTTTTATGATGGAGATGTGAGTAAGGATGTCTGGCAGATTATAAAGCAGAGGTCTTGATCAACCATTCGTTGAAGTGAAACCATATCCACTGCAAATAATTTCAGGTAAAATAGAAGGCTTTTTTTTGTGTGTGTGTCATAGTCCTGGGGCTTGAACTCAACGTGAACACTGTCCTTGGGCTTTCTCAAGGATAGAGTTCTACCACTTGAGCCACAGCATCACTTCCTGCCTTTCTTTTCTATGTATGTGGTACCAAGGAATGGAACCTGGGTCTTCATGCATGCTAGACAAGCCTCCTACCACTAGGCCAAACTCTTCTCCTGTCTGTGGCTGGTTAAACAAGGGATGGATACTAATCACAGTTAATCTATAGGACCTTCATCAAAAGCAAATAGGTGAGAAAAAGATAATTTTCTTAAGAATATGAACGGAAGCAAACAAAAGATTGGAAGAGCTGAAGCAGGCGCTGGTGGCTCGCGCGGCCTGCTGCAATCCCTGGAGGAACGCGCCGCCGACCCACCATCATGCCTGAAAATAAGGAGCACTGAAAATAAGGAGAATGAGGTTGCAGAAGTTAAGGAAGAGGATCCAGAAGAGATGACTTTGGATGAGTGGAAGGCTATTCAAAATAAAGACCGGGCAAAAGTGGAATTTAATATTAGTAAACCAAACGAAGGTGCTGATGGGCAGTGGAAGAAAGGATTTGTTCTTCATAAATCAAAGAGTGAAGAGGCGCGTGCTGAAGATTCGGTTATGGACCATCATTTCCAGAAAACAGCAAATGATATAACATCTCAGCTGGACATCAATTTTGGTGACCTAGGCCTCCCAGGTCGTGGCAGCAGGGGAGGATGGGGAGGATGAGGTGGACGTGGACATGGTGGACGTCCAAACCGTGGCAGTAGGACTGACAAGTCAAGTGCTTCTGCTACTGATGTGGATGACCCAGAGGCTTTCCCAGCTCTGGCTTAACTGGATGCCATAAGACAACCCTGGTTCCTTTGTGGACCATCCTGTTCTAAAAGCTTTTGCATGCTGAAGGATCCCAAACAACTAAGAAATTAAAAAAACAAAAACAAAAAAAGACTATCATTCATACCATTTACATCTAAAGACTAAATTTTATCTGTTTTAAAAATGAACTTTTCTCGCTACACAGAAGTTACAAAAATGGTAGTCAGTTTTGTATTTAGAAATGTATTGGTAGCAGGGATGTTTTCATATTTTTCAGAGATTATGCATTCATCATGAATACTTTTGTATTGCAGCTTGCAAATATGCATTTCCAAATTGAAATATAGGTGTGAACAGTGTGTACCAGTTTTTTTTAAAAAAAAAAGAAAACAAGAGATTGGTAAGAAGTTGCAGCTGCAAGGTAATGAGGAAAGTCAGAGCTGATGCAACCCAAAAGCTATGTCAAAAGTTTTGTGTGAGCAGAGAGAGTGGAGAGTAAGCAGAGATATTGGAGTAGTTAGTGAGTGAAAGATACAATTAGCGATCTCTCACAAAAAATATAATACATTCATCCTTGAATTAAGAAATGTACAAGAAGGGGAAGGTGGCAGGGGTTGAGACTTGCAGGGGTGACACTGATCAATACGCATTGTTAAATGACACTTCCCCTGTACAACTACTTGAAATAATAAAAATACCACGCATTCAATAGTAGGTACCTGTAGGTTTTTCAGAGTAATATTAGTTTTGATGACTTTCCAGTCACAAGATGGTGACTAAAGATAAGCTATAGTGGTTTCATTTCACATTAGAATAACATTATAAAGTCAGATAGCCTACAGTGAAATTTCAACATAGAATATAGTATAGATTAATTCCTGAAAGATCTTCGTGAAGAGATACAAACTCAAATCTTGGTGTAAGGAATAGCAGTTGAATTAGTTCAGTGGGTCTTTTGTCTTTGTAGAGAAAAAGGCTCAAGTAAGAGAGGTCATCTCACATTGAATTAAAGTAAATGAAAAAGGAGATCCTGTATTGAGCTCAGTTACCAGGGTAAATAAGTTATTATATATAAAAACAAATCTGTTCACTCATTTTAAATGCCTCTAATTGTCATAATTATAGCAAGTCTATCTCAACACAGATGCATACATACATTCTTAGGAAAACTGCCACAACTGTTGATGCTTACACTCATATTTGTATGTTACATACTGTTCAGATATGCACAGAATACATTTAAATACATCTACACACCTAACTAAATGTGCTTAGTAAGACAACAATTATGTCAATGTACAAATAAAATTATCTGACTTCTTCCCAGGTTATATGTTCCAGAAGCACAAGATAACAATCCCTATTGAAAGCCTCCCAGCTCCTAAGCTCTGATCACTGGTAGATAGAGGTAGATGAAGCTAAGCCAGTCTATTCTTCCATAACTTCACTTTTTGGGGTTATTCCATTGTCATAATCCATTTTGTGCAGTTACTACAGAAAATCTGAGATTGGGAAATTTCTCAAGTTGTTCCTAAAGAACAGGAATTTGTTTAGAAAGTTCTCTAGGCTGGGGAAGTTCAGGGTCAAGGTGCCTTGTGACTATGGCTTCCTCACAGCAGAGAACACTGTTCTGATAAGTTGGGAGGTAGAACATGGCAGAGGAGAAAGATGCCTCTTATAGCCCTTCTGTTATGATTTAGTCCCCTCCACTGCATCCACTGGCAATATGTGAGGTGTGGAGGGCAAGCTATCAAATTGTAACTCCCAATTTCATATTCTGTCAGCCACTCTCCTCTGTTTTTCTCAGCTGTGATTTCTTTAGTTCCTCTCTTGGTTGAAACCAAACAGTAAAAACTGTAGTGGTAAAATAGAGGTTATCTGTATCAAAGTTTTTTTTTTAATTGTTGTTATTTTTCCAGTTCTGAGACTTGAACTCAGGGCCTAGTGCTAGATCTCTACCCCTGAGCCATAGCACTTCTTCCAGGTTTTTTTTGGGGGGGAGCGGTGGTTAATTGGATATATGAGACCCATGAACCTTCCTGCTCCAGTTGGCTTCAAACTGCAATCTTCAAATCTGAGCCTTCAGTATGTAGCTGCTATTTGGGACTAAGGTATAAGGTACCTAAGTTTTTTTTCTCCTTTCTTTAAAGAAAGCTAGATATTTCCTAGTTTTTCTTTTCCCATTGGGCCAAACTCAGTAAATTATTTTAACCTAGAAGGTATTGAGGGAAAAAGTCAGGAGAAAATTGATTAGGAAAGAGAGATGAATAGGTTGAATATACCTATCTCTCCCATATACCACATGGAATAGAAAGGAGGGTGGATGACTTTGTAGAGATTTCTCAGCATTTATGACAAGGGACTACCTCTCTGTTGGTCAATTGGAGATAAGAGTCTCATGGACTTTCCTGCCCAAGTTGGCTTTGAACGCTAATCTCAGCTTTCAGCCTCCAAGGTAGCTAGAATTACAGATATGAGCCACTAATGCCTGGCTTTAGGAATAAATACAAATATGTGTATATATATATGTGTGTGTGTATATATACATATATATTATTGTACATTAATTTTACTACAAAAGAAAGATATATACATATGCATTGATTGCAGTGTTTCTCATACAAATCAGTTGAGAAGCCCAGTAACAGATGAATGGATAAAGAGAAAATGGAACATATATACCACGGAATATTACACAGCCACAAGGAGAAAGGAAATAATTTCATTCTCAGGAAGATAGATGGACCTGAAAATCATTACGTTGAACAAGATAAGCTCAAAAAGCCAAATATCATGTTTTCACTCACCTATGAAAGCAAGACCTAAAGTATACCTATATATTTATTGACATGTACATGCATATATGTGTACACACATACACACTGAGAACATGATTTTAATTATGGGACTGTTTAATGGGATTACAGAGGGGGAAAAAGGAAAAGGTTGGAGGGTGATAATTTATTGAACTACTTGCAATAATATATAAAGATGGCATAGAGAATCTCAATAACAAGGTAGGGCTGGAAAAGAAAGCAAAATGAAGGTCATTCCTATGAAAATATATGCACATCTGCAACACCATGATGAAACTCCTTGGTACAGTTGATACACCCTAAAAACCATGAATGACAAGGAAAGTAAAACAGGCTGTTGGAGGGAGGTATGATTGGGAATGGGGAGGGTGAGGGTGACAAAAGAAGAATATGATCGATATGATATGTGAATATATATATATAAATATGAAAATAGAGCACTGAAACCATTTGAAATTATTTTAGACATGGGGGGATAGAGGGGAATGATAGGGGGTGTTTGATTCTGACACATATATCAAATGCATGTCTGGAAATGTCACAATGAACTCTTCCCTCATACAACTAATGTATGCTAATAACATTTTTTTAAAACTCATTTAATTTCAGTGTAATAAAAGAAAAGCTCACTGAAGGAGTCCTGTATCAACAGTGTTCTGATGAACATTAATAAGGTCATGATATATATGTCTTTGGTTCCTAATATGCTGTAATATAACATGGATCATAATGTGCTAATCATATATACATATATATCATTTATAGAAACATAAAATTTGCATAAATGGATGTATCAGCTCTTCTTGAGATATACACTATAGCACTTTAACAATAAAGCAATTAGAGGTTTTCTGATTAATATATTTCCTTGTTACATGTGTACATATAATATATAGGTATGTAAAGTATATTAATATATTAAGACTATATGCAGGAACACATAATATATACATATATGTTCCTTCATATAGGAATATATAAACTCAGATTTAGCTATCAAACTGAAGAACTGATGTAATGTATTTTTTTTAAAAAGTACCCACTCTTTGTTCCTTTTAATAGTAAAAATGAATCCATGTTAACCAATTTTACTGTAAAGGAAACCAATTGAGTGAGATAACAGATTCTGTTACTTAGCCTCTAATTTCCACATAAAGCCCAGAAGCTGATACACACTCCAAACAGCATTTCATATTTACCTTGTCTAATAGAACTTGTCAAGGATTGTATCCAGGTTTATAACAAACATAGACTACAATCAAGATTGAAGAATCGAAAACATGATGTTTTAGAAAGAGGAGACAGATTAGAGATAGAAACACAAATGGCAGAAACATAAAGGTATTATTTGAACAAGAACACCTGAACCAGTTTTTACTCCTTATAAAAATGTGGGCTGATAAAAACAAATAGGGGCCAGGTATATAATTCAAAGTTGTAGTTTTTTTCTCCCTTCAGAAAATTGAATATAAATAATGATAAGACATCACAGTGTTTCTGGTAATCTGTGACAATTTTAACACTGTCATTGAGGCCACCACTGGAGAAACCTGCACTACTGAGCCCTGACCTACTGAGTCTTTTATCTGCATGTGTACTCTCCACAGGCCAAGCAAATAAAGGCCAAATGATAATTTACACATGAATCAACTTTCTCTACAGCATGGGCACTGGAGATGTTTCTTTTCTCTGTTACTGAGAGAAAGGCAGCCAAGTCTAAGCTTGTCTCACTAGAAATCATACAAGTGAAATAGTGATTTGCAAGGAAATGGCAGATCAGCAAAGGAAAGCTGTTCTGAATGTCTGATAAAAATGGCAGTCACAAAGGAGTAGATGAATATTTAGTTTAAAAACAGGTCTGACAACAACAATGAGTCTTTATCCTATTCAAAATGCCTAGTGTCATACAAACTGAAAGGGAGATACAATCCTGATAGAAGATCACACAAGATACCTTGGTAGGTATCTTTGAAGATTTCTTCGAATTCATTTGAATAAGTGTAGACCCATGAATACTTTTCTCTCAGTCTTACTCAGGGTGCATGGTTATTGCAAATGAATGACATGTAGGTGGTATATTGCTCACTTTAATAATGAAAAATCAGTCAGGTTGACTGTTTTTTAAAGGCTTGAGCTGGTTTTATTTTATACCATGTAATGTATAAAAGGAAAAATAAATATTTTCCCCTGTATTTTCAGTCAACCTAGAGTTCCTTGACTACATCAACTTTTATAATTTACCAAGAATACAAATTACTATAGTCATTCTCACAACACAAAATGAATAACACTTGTAGCTCATTTAACAGAGAAAAAGTGACATATTATTAAATTCCTAACCAACTGCATGTATTTAACAAAATCAAATAAATGTGTTATAATTATTGGTTCAACGAAACTTGAATGTAAAACTCCCATGTGTATTATGTAGAGAGCCATCATTCCTTACTGCAGCCATATAAAATCACTATTTTTTATTAGCTTGTATCAGTTATACAGGGCAGATTTCATTAAATAAAATGGTTTTGTATTCTTTTATTACCACTTCCATACATTTACATAGACTATATTCCATCTACTTCTACTGAGCAACATATGTCCCTAACTTTTTAAAAATTTCATTCTGAAATCACCATTCAGGAGCATCTTCTCTGGTAGTCCTGGCATGTTTTTTAGGTTTAGAAGAGTGTCAGTAAATGCTACTGTGCATACACAGACTACCAACATTTAAGGATAGACTAAGATCTTTTAAATAAGTTTATTCATGAGTTATAAATATAAGAAAGAAATGTAGCATATTCTTTTTTTGTAGATCATCAAAAGAAATTTTGAATTTTTATTCCTTTGGACTCCCGAAAAGAATCTGTAAACTCCAGATCACAATCCATAGTCTGAGAAAAAGCCAAAAATAATGTTAGAGGATTTAAGTCTTATCAGTTCTTAGTGATGAGTTGTATTTAGAAAAAAATTCTGGCAGTACACAGGTTTTTGGTATTCCTTAATTATTTCTCTTTACCTTTTACAGTATGAGTTTTCTTTTCAGTGTATTTGAATGACTCCTTTACTTCCTGCTTGCTTCTTTTATGCACCCTTCCCTTTAAACTGAAATTTCTTTTGGCACTACCTGTCTCCTTAATTACCCTATTCATTTCCACACTGCTGGCTTGTTTAGTAATTTTACAACTTAAAATTACCATTTTCTCTTAAAGCATAAGCTCCTTTAAGGTAGGAATCAGTCCTTTTCGATGTATCTAAACCATATTTTGTTTTCAAGGTAGTGTTACCTTTCTAACGCTTCTTCATAGATGTCCCTGGCAAAGAACGCCTAAGAATGTATTTTTAAAAGACAAATTGTAGCTTAATTTGTGCTGTTCACTGTCCTATTAAACAAATGCACAGGCAAATTCACATCACAACTTTGTGCATGTAAAGATAACCCTTATGACTGCTACATGAGCTGGCCTCCAAGTCCCTCACGGTGATCTCAAAGAGATAATACCTAAACAGTGAACAACTAAATTACAATATTCATGATGTTATACTGAATTTGACAAACTCTGATGAATCCCCTCAACGATGAAATTTTTTTTTATGGCTAATGTTTCTTTTTCTGGGGATAAGAAATTTACTCTAAGTTGCAAGGCAATATAAAAGTACTGTTTTGTTTATAAGGACTTTAAGCCAAGTGGGCTTTTATAAGTAAGGATAATATATAAGCCCACATCAGTAAGGATAACAAAGGGAGGGGGATAGGGCCATGGCTGACACCTAAAACACTAAGCATTTGGGCAGGAAAGAAAATGCAAACTTGAGTGCATTAAACTTACCCGATATTTTCCCTTTGAAGTTTTAGGAACAGGAGACAGCAGGAGTGGACAAACCTAGAGACTCCTCAGCTTTTCCATATATTTTGATTCTTCTCCACTGCTATACTTGAATAAGAATGTTTCTTCTGAAAGCTTTCTCTCCTTGTCTTATCATTTATCTAGTTCCTTCCTTATTGATCACCAGACCGTGAAAGAGACAGTGGACAGCTTTACTAGAGTCAATATATTACACTGACATCACTTCTACTCAATCTACAGGGTCTGTCGATCTGCCATGGGGGAAACTGGATAGAGCTTTGATTTGATGTTCACAAAAGCAAGCTGATAATTACAAACATTTGAACAATGATTTCTGGAGCTCTTTAAAGTACTTTCTAGAGTGTTTAAATTAAGTTGATTAGAATATACTTAACAAGACACCCTAATCTTAATTTCTGAAATAAATACCAGATTTGTCCACCCTAAATTTCAGTGTTTCTTGAGGATGTACACTGGACTATATGCAAAATGAAAACAGATAACATTGTTTCTTTACGTTGTAACCAATGAATAAATGAACACACACACACACACACACAGTTTCTAATAGTGAATAACTACACTAGAATGCTCATGATGTTTGAATTTTTATGAACTGTAATGAAAAATCTCAATGATTAAATTTCTTTTACTTCTACTCCTTTTCTTCCTTTTGGTAAGAAATGTACTCTAATTTGCAAGGACTTCTACTAAAAGTCAAAGTAAACAATAGAAAGATATAATTTTCAGGCAGTGATATGTGTTTTTAGTACATTTTTTTAGTACTGAAGAACTAGTTAATATCTGGAAATAGACACTATACTTAATGGATTAGGTTTTTTTTTAAGTTTGAATGGGCTTAGTAGGAAAAAAATCTATTTTCAAAGGATCACCTGCCAATTAAAGAAAAAAAAGTACAGTTCTTTAGCTTGTAAAGCAACCTTCCAAGGAATTCTTTTACTATTATTCTTGTTTTTAATGACAAGTTCTCCCAGGTGGGGTTTTGGTTTTTTTTTGCCTCAGCCTCCCGAATGTTGAGGTTACAGGCGTGTTTCACCATGTCCGACCAGTTGTCCTTCCTAATGAAATGAAATGTTATGAAAATTCTTTGAGAGAATCAAGGAATAGAGAACTTACCTTTCAAAATAAGTGCTAATTGCTATTTTGGGGCTAATGAAAAACTTAACACATTGCAATAGCAAATAGCCAGATATTTAATGTGCACATTTCAGCAGTCAATGTGACAAGTGGCTAGGTTTGAGGATGTATGCAGTTCTGGTTAGTAGTGATTTTGACACACTGACGATGCATGATTTAGAGCTTCATATTCTAGTAAAGAAGCTTCTAAGATCATATGAAAAGAAGACATGTTGATAAAGTACTGGTGAGTGAAGTCAAGATCTTGTGCAAGCAAGGCAAGATCTCTACCATTTGAAGCCCAGCTCCAGCCTCTTTTCTCCTTGGTTAATTTTGATGGAGGTTGTTATTTTAGGTTAGGACAGCTGCAACCATCCTCCTTGTTTCCCAGTGTTGCTGGAGATAAGAGGAATGAACCACTGCACGCAAACATTGTGCACCATCACGTCCAGCTATTGACTGAGATGAAGACTTTTCTCCCTAAATTGGCCTCAAACCTCCATCCCTTTATCTTTCCTCCCAAGTAGCTAGAATTGTTGGCTTGTGATACCATGTCTGGCTATAGATAAAGAGAAAATTTAAAATTTGCATTTGCATTTTTTTACCCTGAAGCTTTTTGACTGTTTTACTATTTCCTTTAAAGAAAAGGGGTATCTATCTATCTATCTATCTATCTATCTATCTATCTATCTATCTATCTATCTTTGTATAACTAAGTGCCAAAATTATGTTTGTGATTTTTCCTCCAAAAGCAGTTTCTATCTTAGAAATTTCCTTATCTTAGTGATACCACTCAGATGTTCAAGGCAAATATCTAGGATTCATCCTTCATCCTTCCTCTCTTTCACTTGCCATGTCTATGTGATTATGTTGGACACTTCTTTCCAGCTCCACCACTACCAACATAATCTGCCTAGATTCTTTGACAACTTCTTAAGTGGTCAGCTGCTTAGACTCTTGCTTCTCCCAACAGTCTATTTTCTCTCTCTAAAGTAGATACTATTAGCACTCTCCAGCTCAAGATCTTTTCAACATGTCCCACTAACTTAGAACAAAATAAAAATGTGGACTCCAGGTCTCCAAGGTCTTGAATAGTGTGGATCCTTGCTCCAATCTCCTTGCTGAACATACTTCTGGTGCCCTGGCCTTCTTTCCACTCCCTGACCAAAGCAGTTCTTCCTCAGTATACCTTCAGTAACTCTCTTGTTCTTCAATTGTTGTAAATTCATCAGACCTTGAGATATTTCTCAGCATATCTCAAGGTCACATATCATGTCTGTCAGTTCCTCTCAGAAATGGTCTTCATGTCATTAATTAGGAGACTATTTTAATGGATATTCACCCACGATCAATTCAAAGCATTATTTCTACTTATAATGTAGAAATGTAGAAAAGGATAGACTTTCTTAAGGATTATGTCAGTTTTAGGATTAAGCATAAAAGGCAATAGTAATTGTTCACTACAACACGTTGAAGAGCTCTGAATTACTTTTATTTAAAATTATGCTCTTTCTTTTGTATGGCAAAGGACATAGCTAGTAAATTAATTAGGAAGCCTACAGAGTGGGAGAAGATCTCCATAAACAACGGACAAAGGCCTCATATCTAAAATATATCAACAACTCAAAGAATTGAATCACTCCAAAACTAATCTCCAAAGTAACAACCATCCCATTAAAAAATGGGCCAAAGACTTAAAGAGAGTCTTCTCTGAAGAAGAAACAAAAATGGCCTATAGACACATGAAGAAATGCTCAATATCTCTGGTCATAAAAGAAATGCAAATCAAAACAACTCTAAGATTCCACCTCACTCCAGTTAGAATGGCCAGGATCAGGAAAATGAATAATAACAGATGCTGGAGGGGATGTGGCCAGGAGGGATCACTACTACACTGTTGGTGGAGTGCAAACTCATTCAACCACTATGGAAAGCAGTGTGGCAGTGCCTCAAAAGGCTAAACATAGAGCTCCCCTATGACCCAGCAATTCCACTACTTGGCATTTACCCAACCATCCAGAAACAAGGGCATACTAAACCCACTAGCACAACAATGTTCATTGCAGCACTATTCACCATAGCAAAGATATGGAACCAACCTAGATGTCCCTCAGTTGATGAGTGGATCAACAAGTTGTGGTATTTGTACACAATGGAATTCTATGCTGCTGTCAGAAGAGATAACATCACCCCATTTGTAAGGAAATGGAAAGACTTAGAAAAAATCATATGAAGTGAAGTAAGCCAGACTCAAAGGAACTTAGGCTCAAAGGTTTACCTCATTCGTCATAATCAGTAGAAACCTTGGGCTCTACTAGCAGAGATCTGCAATAGAGCAAAATCTTGATACATGACGCCATATAGTATGAAGCTAATTGAAAGGACCTCCAGGATATTGAAACAAAAGCCATATAACGAATGATTGTTGTCCTTAATGTACTATGTTATCTCTCATCTCCTTTGCTGTCCCTTGGTTATCTCATATTGTTATAGTATCTCACTTTGTTATCTGATATATTGAATTTATTTGTATTTGGTTATTTGAAATTTGATAAGGAAGGGGGGAAAACCAAGATGGGTGGGGGGTGTGGTGGGGAGGGAAATGGGTACCAAGACATGTGAAAGAGTATCAATGTATGTGAATTAATGCACCTTCTATCTGGCAAATATCATGTAACCCTTTTACTAATTACAATAAAAAAATAAAATTATGCTCTTTAAAATAATTCTGTAGTTTTTTTCCTTATTTGGGTTTTTATACAAGAGCTTTAGAAGAAGAAAGTGCTTTTCTTATAATTGATTAGACTGGCTCTTCCCAAGAGCATCCAAGATGCCACCAGTTCAGGATTTTCATTGTGCTATACAAAATGCTGACACTGATTATAAGCTGGAAATGATTAATTGTTTTGCTCATTAGTATGGCAGCATTATAAACCCTTAAAACCAGATATTTTGCATGAATTGTATCGGACAAGACCCTAGTAATTTGAAATCTTCCAGAACCTTGAGAGAAACTAAATAAGTCTCATATATAATAATAATAATAATAATAATAATATCTAATGTAGTATACATCTAATATAACTTAAATAACTTATTAGACTATTCTACATATATATTACCCTAATGTATATATCCTTTCATCATCATTGTTATATCATTCGTTCCTGAGTAATGACTGTCAAGAATGATTTTACTATTACTTTTTTTTTTTTTGCCAGTCCTGGGTCTTGAGCTCAGGGCCTGAGCACTGTCCTTGGACTTTCTCAAGGCTAGAGCTCTACCACTTGAGCCTCAGCACCACTTCCGGCTTTTTTCTATATGTGGTACCGAGGAATCGAACCCGGGTCTTCATGCATACTAGGCAAGCACTTTAACCACTAGGCCAAACTCCCAGTCCCTTTACTATTACTTTTATAATAAACTAAAAAGCATTGAATGTATCAATTTTTTGATATCTGAAGGGAAGCATAAAGATAAAAATTTAAATGAAAATGTTATTTGAGATGATAAAGTGAACTAATGCTGAATTAAAATATTACCTGCGAATTTATTTTAAATGGCAAATAAAGTTGGGTTCTGGTGGTTCACACTTGTAATTCAAGCTACTCAGGAGGCTGAGATCTGTTGTTTGAGGTTCAAAGCGAGCCTAGGCAGGCAAGTCTATAAGATTTAATCTCCAATTAACCACTAGAAAAAGGAAAGTGGATGTGTGGCTCAAAGTGGGAGAGAAGTAGCCTTGAGTGAAAGATCACACAAACAGTACCCAAGCCCTGAGTTCAAGCTCCATGACTGGCCAAAGAATAAAATAAAAATTTTAAAGATGAGAAATAAGTGTTGACAATAAATTTCCTTTAAAAATTAATACAAAGAGTTAAGATTCTTTTTGAACAATGCCATACCTTTCCTCACTCTCTCCCAGTTTTTCCTTCCCATCCCCACCCACAAGTTGCATAGTTCTTTTATATCATAGTATCCAGTAAGTAGCATTGCTGTATTTGTTTACCTGTTGTTCCTACAGTTCTATGTCTCCCCTTATACTCCCAAAGAAATGAAACTGAACACAGAACATAAAGACAGAAAAAACAGTAAAAAAAGATAATAACCTCACTTCTATCACCTTTATAATAACAATAAAAATTAAAAAAACTTTATATAGCTGGGTACCAGTAGCTTATGACTGTAATTATTTCTACAAAGGAGGCAGAGACCTGGAAAATATTGGGTTAGAAACCCAGCCTAGGTACAAAAGTCTTCAAGATTCATCTCCAATTAGCAGGAAGATTTTTGAATAAGAGGCTCAAGTGGTAGATCATCAGCCATGAGCAAGAAAGCTGGGTGAGAGTGCAAGGCCCTGAGTTCAATACCCAGTATATGTGCTATCAATCAAACAAACAATTAGGAAACATTCCACTTTAATAAATGAATTAAAAAGTTTAAATCGTTCATGTGGTCCTTGAAATAAATGGTCACGTAGCTCTAAAGCTTTAAGTGCTAGAAAACAATAGCTTGAAAAAAGTCGTCAACGACAATATGAAAAAAGATAGTTAACTTTACAGGTATAGCTAACTTATGTATCTAAATAGGAAGAACTGTAGAAAGCACTGGCTAAGAGCAGCTAAGAGAGGGCCAGCAGATGAGACCTGTACAGGTTCAATTCTTCTCCTCATTCCTTTCCACAAGGTCTAAGTCAAATCTTCATGCAAAATTTTCTAATATCATTCTCAATGATTAGTTGTCTATTTAGTAGAACCCAGTTACATATGAAAAGTCAAACAGTTCCATATCTCCCTAAGATGCCACTTGGTGTGCAGTGTTTATCATTTTTAAAATGAATGGTAGTCAGAACTATAAGAACTTTAAGGTGGCAGCAGAAATAAAAAAGTAGTGCCAGAAATGTTGCTGCAGTTTTTTGGTGCCTGTCCTGGGGCTTGAATCCCTGATCTTTTTATTTTTTTATTGTGATTAATAGAAGGGTTATATTATATTCACCAGTTAGAAGGTGCATAACTTCACAAACATTGATACCCTTTCTCATGACATGGTCCCCATTTCCCTCCCACCCTCCCCCCGCTTATCTTGATTTTCCCCCCTTCCCTATCCAATTTCAAATAACCAATTAAGCACATATAAAATATATCAGATAACAAGGTGAAGTATTGAAACAATATGAGATAACCAAGGGATGGCAAAAGAGATGAGAGATAACATAGTACATTAAGGACAACAGTCACTCATTATATGGCTTTTGTTTCCTTATCCTGGAGGTCCTTACATTTAGTGTCATACTATTTGGGCTTATGTCTCTAGATTTTGTTCTATTGTAAATCTCTGCTAGGAGAGCCCAAGGTTTCTACTAATTATGACAAATGAGAGAAACCATTGAGCCTATGTTCCTTTGAGTCTGGCTTACTTCACTTAATATGATTTTTTTCCAAGTCTTTCCATTTCCTTACAAATGGGGCGATCTTTCTGACAGCAGCATAGAATTCCATTGGGTGTAAATATCACATCAGTTGATCCACTCATCAACTGAGGGGCATCTGGGTTGGTTCTATATCTTTGCTATGGTAAATAGTGCTGCAATGAACATCATTGTGCTAGTGGATTTAGTATGCCCTTGTTTCTGGACAGTTGGGTAAATGCCAAGTAGTGGAATTGCTGGGTCATAGGGGAGCTCTATGTTTAGTCTTTTGAGGAACTGCCATATTGCTTTCCATAGTGATTGAATGAGTTTGCACTCCCACCAACAGTGTAGTAGTGATCCCTCCGGGCTCCCTGATCTTTTTTGCTCAAGGCTAGCACTTTACCACTTGAGTGAAAGGCATTTCTTAAGGTACTGAAGAAAGGAAGAAAAAAAATAATTAAGGTTGATGCACAAGGATTACTTAAAAAGAACATAAAAATTGAGTATATAACTAAATTGTGTTTGAAGAAAATATAATCTGAAAATGCTGTATTTAAACTTAACACAGGAATTAAAAGTATGACTAAGTTTTTATTAATATTTCAATGATTTAGGAAATTATAGCATGCCATTATCTGTTTGGGCTTTTAATTATATCACCGGAAGTTAACATTTGACCATGAATGTTCTCTTCAGTTCCTCTCATGTCTACTTGGTTTATCTGAAGAAACCTAACCAAACTCAAACCATTTTGTTCCCTACAATAACGACACATGAAACATAGTTGTCTCTAGGACGTGAAATGAAGTACAACACTTATCTAGTATCACTTCATAAAAGATTTTAAAACGAATATGCTATTTTTTTACTCTCTTCTAGTTCCATTATGTTTTTTTTGTTTTACAATCTGAATTTCTATATATACACACAGTAGAATCATTTCAAGTTGTGCGTGGAATCTTAAATAAAAATAATTTGAAATGGAATGTTTGAGGCAGCATACTGACACTGATGGCTTTGTTTTGGGATACAGAATATAAAACAATTTCCTCAAGATATTTTGTGTTCAGCATAAAATATTTAAGATGTCTCATTTCCAAGAGATCTGCTGGGAGTTCATGACAGATGTGTTATTTTTCTTTTTTTAAACAGCATTGTTGTGTCTCATTAACACTGATGATTTACCCGTGGCAGTATGAACATTTTTGAAGAAAGAAAGGTAGATGAGTTTCTCTACAAAAAAAGAATAGACTAGAAAAATATGGAAAACAGAAATTAAAAACCACCCTATGTTTTGCCACAATGCCCACAAGCTGCCCACTTATTTATGCATCACATATGAGCAAATCAGTTGCCTGTAGTGTCAGAGAAAGTTTTAGTATAATGCATTCTCCAGGTGTTACTTTAGGTTTGTCATTATTTCCTATTTATAGACTCTGTCTAGTAAAAGAAGATAAATAAGTAGGGGTAAATGTGATTAAATGAGTCCTCTGAAGATAAGCAGTACATGGACAAGGGTCATTAGCATAAGTGACCTCTTTGCCCAAACCAAGCTTTTATTCAGTGGAACTGGAAATACAACAAAGCCAAGCATCACTTCCATCAAACACACCCAAGAGAAATGTATCAATTTTATTCAAATAGGCATTTTTTTCCATTGCGGTGTTCTACTAACACACTCATAGTGCCAAAATTCTCACAGTACGCACAAAGAACGATATTGAATAAATAATTCCTCCAAATTATTTACCTTAAGGAGCCTCTCTGGAAACCAACAAGTCATAATCAGAGCTGTTCTAAGGTATAGAATGTAAGTTAGTGGCTATCAGAATCATCAGAATCAAATGTAAAGTTTAAAAGTTTCAATTAAAATATCCACACCCTTTATTTCACCTGATTGCAGCCCCATATGGCAAGGTCAGCCCTTTCCATGAACAAACAGCTCAGACGCCTCCAGTGTAGCTGTTATCTTCCTCAACAAGGGGAGACATTTGGCACAGCCTAGAGCTGGGGCATGAACCCTGGCTAAGCTTAAGACATTTATCTGACAGCATCAGCTGACACTCCACATACACATTTTCTCTCCATGACCTCAGAGCATTTGTGATTAATCAAAACTGTATCTTGGATCTTGAGAACAAGTTACAACCAGGCACACTGAAAAAAAAAAAAAGAATATGCTCTTGATCTTGCTTATCGACTTAAGAGGTATATTGAATTTAGAAACAGCAAATAGAATAAAATGATCAATATGTTCTCACTTGTCTATGGAAGAGCAAACTTTATCCCTCCAGCAAAAGACATTGATCATGTAAATGTTTCAGAACTGCTTCCAAACTAAAGAATGCAAAATGGATAAGGTGGGCTAGTAGAAGCTGGGGGGGGGGGTGGGGAGGTAAATGGTAGAATCTCTCAAAGAGGAAGTTTCACTTTAACTTAAAGAAAACACCACAAAAACTATACATAAAGATTATATGTTGTACTTAAAAACAACTGTGTGTTTAACTTAAAACCTTTCTTAGCAATGTGTTGCCAAACGTTCTTAATAAGACATTATAAAGGAAACTTTAAAACTTAATGAAGGAACATTATTTGTGCAGGGAAAACTCCCTGCTTTAATTTAAATGAACATAGTTATAATACATCCCCTATGCACTGTTTACAATTTATAATTTATGTCTCTTGGTTCAAATTTGCTATTTATTTTCTGCACTCATTTGCTAAGGAATATGATTAGCATGTGAATATTATAATATTCTGTCTCCCAACACAGTAGAATTCAGTATATTTTTATTTGTACTTTTTGCCTTCTGATAACAACATTGAACTCTAATTAAAGCAATGGGAGACAGAAGTCATATGCTCCATCCTTGATAATATGAAAATAACAATTATTAAAAGCATCTTCCAATTGAACGCATTCAATCTCATTCTTGCCAGATCACGCACGGGTTGGTTATAGTTGTTCACAATCCTACAGCAGGATGGCTCCACTAAAGAAAAACTACATGTTCTGTGTCCCTGTTGGTATGGCAAACAAACTTCCATAGCATGTGCTCACTCTATAAAATGGTGGCACTAATTAGAAGATATAAACTCATGCTGAGCAATGATATGAATTGGCTCTGTGTATCTACAAAGCTCACAGCAGTACTAGATTTATATTGTTGTGGCTTTAAACTAACACTAAACAGAAAATTCCACTTCTAAAAATGTATGATAAGAAAGCAAAAAGAAACTGAGTTGAAAAACCAAAACCATAGCCCCCCATTTTTTGGTTTTCCTTCGAAAAGGCTGTTAGTGCTCTTAGAGGTTGCCTACTACTTTCCTTCCATATGTTTACCTAACTTAAATTCTTCAAACATGAACTGCAAGTACCAGATAGCACAGCTGTATGTTTTGACATCCATGGTGAAAATGAGCAGAAAATCTAACTGTTCCATATCAAGAAGTATTTTTACTAGTGCTAATGTGCCTTAAATACCTTGTTCCACAGATGAGTGGCCTGGCACCTGCTGCATGAGAAATAGCCAATTACTGTTCAGTGTCTCTAATTTTCTGATTCAATTAGCATGCTTCAGAGCTTTCCAGTTTAATTGCAAACTACTTCACAGTTAGCTCTCTGATTAATCATTGCCCATCTGCAAGCCATCGGAAAACTTAGTGGAACAAATTTGTGTACTTTGGAATGCTGGGAGCTTAGCAAATCAAACTTGTTTTGGTATATAAAGCTTTAATTTTGTTTGCCCTTTTCAGCTGCACTTGTAAGAAGCTCTGTACTGATTAAACAGGAAGTCCGGACAATAATATGCTACATTATGCATATAATTACTGTAAATACAACCGAGATTGTAGAAACATCATTTAAGGTTAGGCACTAACATGAATGGAGAAGGGGGTCAAGAAAACACATTTGGAATCAATTTCTTTCCATTATGACCAAATACAAGTATCAAGAGGAAAAAAGCTGCACGACACACTGTGATGTCATTTCAGCACCTGTTCCCCTACAGGCATTTTTAAATTCTGGCTTTTCATGTATTCATAAAATCTTTCTTGTTATTTAATTAGTAGAGTACTAAGTTTTATAAGCTTTGTTTACAAAACATATATTAGGGATTTTAAAGCAAACCGGCACCATTGTTTATGCTTCATTTTCTAAGCTTTCCTGCTGGCCCACTGAAAGTATGAATGATACAGACGAAACCATTTTCATTGCGCTTTGAGTAGATTTTAGATATCTTCACCTACAATCATTTTTTTCTTCATTTTTTTGAACAAAGGGTAATAGATAAGCATATTTTGCACCCAAGGAAGAAGGCTCTGTAATGGTACTCTTAAGTCCTTTCCAGTTTTCTGATTCCTGTCTTACCAATTTTAGACTGTTCTAACATACTTTTCAAAAGCATTTATGAGAGATAAGCTTTAATTTTCACGACTGAAATGTAAGCTTCAGAAGAACAGGGACTGTGTGTTCGTCATCTCATGTCTTTATCAGGAGGGCCTCCCAGGCAGCCTGCACATTTTCTGTGCCCAACGAACATTTGCTGAATGAAGGAAAAGAAAACAGTATGGGTTTTCAATTTTCCGTGTCATGTCACAGTGCCAGGCTGGACACTGTGGAGGTAGACAGGAGGTAGTCATGTTATCTTATAAAGATGTTGACAAATATTATCATCCTAGCAATATTTGGCTGAAAGAATAGTATGAAAAAAAGAGTGATCCGTTAATTATGATGACCTGGAATTATCTGCTGGTAACACTAATTACTAGATTAGCTACATCATTTATGAAGACCCTTATGAAAATGTCTAGGAGCTGAAAGTTAAAAGCCAATTGATAGTTGGAAAAATAATATGAGAAGTTGGAAAAGTGAATAATGAAAAGAACTTAAGCCAGGCTTGGTGGCTCATGCCTGTAATTCTAGCAACTCAGGAGGCTGAGATCTGAGGATGAATGTTCAAGGCCAGCCTGGGCACAAAAGGACTGGAAACTCTTATCTCCAATTAACCTTTAGAAAAGGGGAAGTGGGGCTTGGCTCAAGGGTAGGCTACTGCCCTATTCTTGAGCCAAAGAACTCAGGGACAACACCTATGCTCAGCAGTAGGGCCTTGAGATGAAATGACCCACAAAAAAAAAAAAGAACCGAACTTAAAAATTTCAATATTGAGGGATATTCAGTGTCTAGTGACTTTCTGACTCCTTTGGGTACTTGGGAATAGCTTCTTTTATGTTTCCCTCTGTTAAGGGCTGAAAAACTCAAGTGGGCTGACTTCAAGCTTCTCTGAACTTTGTAGGCAGCCAATGTCAGAAATGCTGAGAAGGCATAATCTGATCATAGCAGCTCAAGCAAGTGAGCAGGCATGTTGCCACATTCTGCCCACGAGCAGGAAAGCACGGCTGGAATCCCCACTAAGATCAAATTACAAAATAATCAAGCTTTGTGGTCAGGCAGGCACGAAAGGCTATTGTGAGGTCATGAGATAAATCAGGAAGGAGCCTGGGCAAACAGGCCAGTCAAAAATAACATTTTTATACCACACTTACTGCGTTTTTTGTTTTTTTTTTTTAAATTCAGGACAGGGCAAGTATCTTTACCTACACCAGCTCCTACAAATTGAGCCTTATGTTCAGAGAGAAGCAATTAAACTCTACACATCAAAGAAAAACAACAAGGTTTCCAAAATGGAATTTAGCCAAAGAGAACAAACTGGGCCTTGGTCCCTGTCCTAGGGTTCTCACTCTTACCTGGACCTCTTACCTACTGTGTAGCCGAATGTTAATGTATATCAGACAGTAACAATGAAGCAACTGGATATATGAGTGAAAATGATGGCAAAGCACAATGAAAATGCTTTCAAGACCCCACTGTGTTTTGAGAGGATAGCACAACTTCAGCCAAGAAAATTGTTCCCAGAATTAATCCTATTATGCAAAAAGCAGCATAATCTTTGGGAAACTGGCTCTAACATAGCACCAAGCCTCAAACAATACTATTTATTCTGCAGAGGACAGTAACTTTTTATATGGGTCCCAAAGTTGGCTCCCCTATTGGAATCACAAGGTAGTTCCTGACAAGTTTCATTGTGACTGTGTTGTATTGACTATGTAAGGTGACAAAATTATATTATTTAGTAGATTTTTTTTTACTAAAAGAGAAATATATGTATAAATCAGGGTAGATTTCAGAAGACAATATTAAGGACTTTAAACAACTAGTATTTGGTAAATTTTGGCTGTGAGAATGAAACTCAGTGTGGGCAGGAGAATCCCACAGATACAAAACAAAAATAAATCTAAATGCAGTGTGACTAAGATTTTTTTGGCATAATAACCAAACATACTTACAATGGCAAATTATTTTGTAAATACTATAAATTGCTTCAAAGAAGCACTTTTAAATGATACAGTGTGAACTGAGGGACATGTGCTAGTTTTTTACTTCTTGTCTGATACACTGATGAATTATTCTCAGCAATGTTTCTCTTAGACACAAAAGCAATATAAACCTTGGTGCTAATGACTTATGCCTATAATTCTAATACTCAGAAGGTTGAGATTTGGATGATTGTGGTTGGAAGCCAGATTGGGTAGAAAAGCTCTCAAAATTTCATCTCCAAAATACTCATCAAGGAATGGATCAAGTGATACAATGCTAGCGGAGCCAACAAGCTGAGTAAGTAGGAAGCCCTGAGTTCAAAATCACAGTATCTATGAGAAGGAAGAAAGCAATATGCACATTTGCACACTATAAACCAAAAATAAATTTTGACTTCTAAATGGTGAAATATAGGGGATTGTATAGCTCTTAGAAATATTATGAAAAAGGGCAGATAGTAGCTGCTTTCTTTAGACAGAGAATCTTACAAGAGATAGGAAATTCAACATTGAATGTACTCTAAAGCTTACATCTTATTGATCATTTAAAATTATAATTAGTGTTCTTGGGACTAAAAGCTACATAGAAAACGAAATATGCACATATGTATGAGATGTGAGATGCTGCTGCTGGAGAGAAATACCCTATTTTTATAGCAAAAAAAATCCTACCGAAGTCTATCCTTTCATTTATATGTCTCATGTAAATTACACATAATTTTAAATCTTCAGCACATTGAAAATGGCCAGGTCTCATGGCATGCCTCCTTTATTATTTTCTTTTATCAGCTTGCTAAGGTAGAGGGAATTTTTCTGGAAATATTTAGAGGATTAAAGTTAAATACTTTGAACCGAATTAAGAAATGACCAGTAGGTAAAAATTAGTTTTTATTTATGTAATCTGGCTAAAAAATATGATTTCTGTACTCTAAAAGCATTTTCTTATGCAGTAACACCACCAAAATAGCTTAAGTTTAAAATAGTGGATTTCCCATATGGTTAGTCCACAGTAAGATAAAGTTGTAAATGAGGGGACTATGTGAAGAAAACATAAGAAAGTCTTAAGGGCACATGCAAAAAATGTGGCAGTACATAATTTACATACACAATTTTATTCTCCAAAATTCAAAGATTAAAAACTTAATATGTCATAATTTAAATCATATTTCACATCAAGTATTCCTGATTACATATTTATCTCAATTTAGAGCTTCATGTGGGAGAGAAGTTACTAAGAATCTAACCTTTGCATTTCTTGACTTTTTTGGGCTTGTGGAAACGTTGTATTTATAGAGATTCTACACTTTCAAATTTAAGTCTTGAAATGTCAGAAAAATCCCAAAGCTGAGATCTCACAGAAGGTGATTTTTAACAGTCCTTAAAAAGTAAAGACTTTATGATCTTCTGACAACTGGAGCTTTCAAGTTTAAAATTTTAGCCCTAATATTACATAAGCATACACACTCGTACATTTTTAAAGACCTGATCATCTCTGATAGTCCTGGAAAGCAAAGGAAAAGAAGAAAAGAGAAATGTTTAGAAGTTCAGGAATATTATTTAAGTACATATACAACAAAAATAAATACTTAAAAAGCTTGTGTATTTAAATGTGGGCTCTCATTAGACTATATTTCCAAGTGTGAATAAACAATATGCAGTTTTTATTACTTGTAGTAACAAAAAGACAGAGATAACTCAATATTTTGGAGCTGTTACTTGGATGAGAATGAGAGTTGCAGAGAGTTTAAGGAACTTTCTCAAGATCATACTGGAAGTTAGTTTTAGAATTACATTTAAAGTATACCAAGTGTCTTATCTTCAGATTTCTTTAGCATTACTATAAAAAGTTGATGAGCAGTCTTACACTTCATTTATTTTTGTTTTCTTTTTCTTTTTTTTTTTTTACAGTTTTTATGGTTGTTTTCATTTTTTGAAATTCTTTTTTTAAATATTTTTATTGTAATTAATAAAAGGGTTACATGATATATGCCAGATAGAAGGTGCATTAATTCACATACATTGATACCCTTTCACATGTCTTGGTCCCCATTACCCTCCCCTTCACCCCCACATCTTGGTTTTCCCCCCTTCCCTATCCAATTTCAAGTAACCAAATACAAATATATTCAATATATCAGATAACAAAGTGAGATACTGTAACAATATGAGATAACCAAGGGACAGCAAAAGAGATGAGAGATAACATAGCACATTAAGGACAGCAATCATTCATTATATTGCTTTTGTTTCAATATCCTAGAGGTCCATTCAATTAGCTTCATACTATATGGCCTTATGTATCACGGTTTTGCTCTATTGAGAATCTCTGCTAGTAGAGCCCAAGGTGTTTTCTTTTTCTAAATATTTCTATTACATTTACATAGTTGCACAAAGAAATAGCCATTGACCAAAGTGGTTTATGAATATAATACATCTTATTCACTGTCGCCCCTTTCTACATTTTCACTTATTTCTCACAACCTACTCCGTCCCTTCCCTATTTTAATCTTAGGCTATGTATTTGATTTTTACTTCATTTATTTTCTCCGTATCTTGCTGCCTTGCTGTGTGACCACAGGGAAGTCACAAACTAGTTTTTTCGCTACTTTCAATTCCATCAGTGTTCTTCCATCACCTGACGTCCACAAGATTTAGACATTATAAAGATGCTACACCATCTTTATGGGCTAGTTATTTCTGGGTATTATTATGGTTTAGGAAGGGAGAGGGGATTGGTAAACAAATATTAAAGATATTATTTAATTTGACTAGAACTGTAATCGTTAGATCTCAGCCCCGGGAGTCTCTGGGATTACAGGCATGAGCCACTGGTGACGGATGGCTTCTGAGGTTTTTTTTAAATTTAATTTTAGAAAGTAAATATAAACTTCAGTAACAAAGAGCCTAAGGTTTTATAAATCAGTAAAATGAATCAGGAAGAATTATCTTACCTGACAGAAGAAGAAAAGTAACTCCGGTAACAGATGATCATAGATGTGTCCATATTCCTGAATATATCTCCCTGATTATAATTATTTTCTATTTTTCAGATGGAAAAGATTTATGACTTGTAAGATATCTATAAACCTTTACCCACTGTATCATGCCATTTTCTATGAATGTAGGGAAAAGAAGAGCTGCAAGCTCTTGGAGGTGGGTCTGTAAGTCACTAAGTTATTTAGCATATTCACTAAAGGATGACCACACCACTTAGCAGCAGTTCCTGAGGCAACCAGGGCTCTGGGCTCCAGACCTCTCAGAGGTACAGCTTGGGAGCAAGTGTGTCCTGAAGAGAAAGGAAAAGAAGCACCATTCTCCCCTTTATCTGAAGTCTGACTTCTTTTTAGTTTCTTCTCTCTTGCTTCTTTATACTTCTCCAGGCTAATGGGTAAGGCTCTTAGACACACTTCTAATCTTTTTGGGTTCCTGGACAAGTTCACAGTGAAGCTCTTTGGTCAGTTTTTTATCTTGGACCAAAGTTGCTATAACTCCAAACCTCAAATTTGAGAGGAATACTAACAAAAACTAATTTAAAATTGACTATAAATCATCTCCTTTTAATGACATGATGCATAGCATAATGTGTTGAGCACTAGGCATGAGCTAAATGCTTTCTGTATATTTATTAGGTATTTTACACGTAAAAAGCCAAATCATGATTATTTTTGCTGAATGCAACTTGAGTGGTATGGTGTTCTGATTCCTATATTTATGATTTCTCATAACTCTGTCTTTATATATTTTTTTTAGTAATTGAGAGTAGTCATTGAAGGATAAAAGTTGCTAAAGGTATAAGTGAAAGATGAAGATGTTCAAAGGATGCTTCTCTTCTCTCTATCCAAGTTCAAGAATAATCCTGGGAGTCTTCATTTGGGTAAATAAAGAGTGTACCCAGTATTCTGACTTGTACAATTTTAATATCCAGTGATCTTTTCTTCTTCTCCACTCAATCAACTGGTTTTGATGTTGTACTATGAACATTGTAGTACGCTTCTGAAATAATTCAGATATTCTACAAATTTGACCATACCCTTATCTCTACTTAACTATCAAACAACAGAATAAGATTTGCAAAATTAGACTTATATGGCTTACATACCATTTATTTTCAATTTCCATTCTCTGTTTTAGCCCCTATTCACTTCCAAACCTAACTGCCTAGAGCCCATGGTCTACATGCTAGTGTGTTTTCTAGTCTGCTGGGCATTATTGCCAATTTAAGGACTTACCTGAAAAACCCCAATGTTGAACCTAGTTGACAGGTAACTTTCCTTGCTAATAGATTGTTATTCTATGTAAAAAATCACTGTCTACCACAAGTCACCTCTCCACTATCCATCTACTGTAGTGTGAAATTCTAGGTAACAATTCATATATTATGATTTAAAAGTTAAAAATGCCCCACAAAGGTACTAAAAGAAAATTAAGGCGAATAGTTTTGTGGTGTGAGACTTTAGCCATGACAGCAACAACAGACTGCAGAAAAAATTATATTTTTATTTACATAAAAATGAAAAAAATTCTACATAGAATAAAAAATTCTCAATAATAAAAATGGAAAAAATAAAGGGATAACTGGGTAAAAGTATATACAATTAGGATCATTAGCCATCATTTCCTTATTGGAAATGACAAAGGCTCAGTAGAAAAACAAAGCCCTGGTAACTTATGAGATAAATCTGACAAGTCAGTAATTATATAAATGACATATACTTAACCTATCTCTTATCAAATAAATGCCAATTTAATTGAAATTTATGTAGATCATCAAAGACTGACATAATTAATAACAAGTTATGAATGTACACATAAATAAACATTTTAACCATAAAACTTCCCTTTGGGAATTTTACAGAAGCAACTACAAAAGTGTGCAAGAATATTTACTTCAGTATCACAACTATTAGCCACTCTTTAATCCATTCTCTTATCACAACTAGATACCTTCCTCATTTTCAATTTTTTATTTTTTGCAGCGCTTGGGATCCAATACATTCTTTTTTTTTTTTTTTTTGCCAGTCCTGGGCTTGGGCTCAGGGCTTGAGCACTGTCCTTGGACTTTTCTCAAGGCTAGAAGTCTACCACTTGAGCCTCAGCACCACTTCCAGCTTTTTGCTATGTATGTGGGGTACCGAGGAATTGAACCCGGGTCTTCGTGCATGCTAGGCAAGCACTCTACCACTAGGCCAAACTCCCGGCCCCCAATACATTCTTCATGAATGCTAAGCAAGCAACCTACCACTGAGCCACTCCACTGAGCCACACCCCCTGCCAAGTTCATTTTTAAGGTCAAAAGGACCCTCCATGGTCAGGCTCCTGCTTATCACTATAGCTTCATTTCTTTTTATTCCCCTATCTTCATACTCTACTCTCTGGAAATGTTGTGCATTTGTAGTCTGCAAATGTATCATATATTCCATGGCCTTTGCCTGGAACCTTGAACACTATGTTTTGTGCACTACTCTCATTGCTTATTCCCTCCCCAATAATTGCATTCCTACTGGCCTATAATGGATATCTATTACACTGTTCCAGCCTTATCTTTTTGAAGGCTGGATATGTGTTTGAGAGTTCTGTCTTTAGCATCTAGTACAGAGCCGTGTACATAGCAGGTAACTCAGTGGGGTAGCTGAATATAAGTGAATGTATATTGTGTAAAATCCTGTAGCACTACATGAATTCCTCTGTAGTTAGATGAAGGGGCAAATTAGTTCTCAATATTGCGAAGACACAGTATACTCCTACACTCCTGCTCACAGAACAATTTCAGGACAGCCAGTTCTTAGATTCACTTTCTGCTCTTTTCCTTTACCTTCAATTCCAGAAATGTGAATGTGTGGTTTATGTGAACTTCTCAGTATCTAAGACACAGATAAAAATTTTCATGCAAAAAAACATTTTCTCCTCTTGTGCTTGAACCAGTTAAGCAAAACCAATCATACATGTTACAAAATTGGTAAGCAGTCATCTCTACTTACTCTAAGTTATAGTTTTAATTGCCTAGATATTTATGCCTTCTTCTCTCATTTCTATGATAATCACTTTGATTTGATTTCCATTACTACTCACCAATAATGCTCACAACTGATCTCCTTATTTGGACTCTGACCAGGCTATTTTCATGCTACTACCCCTTACGTATTTCTGAGGCACTAACCTACAGGCTAAAGTTCAAGATGCTCCTTAGCTATTCCTCTCCAGTTTATGGACACCATTTTCTTTTTTTTTTTTCTTTTTTTTGCCAGTCCTGGGCTTGAGCTCAGGGCCTGAGCACTGTCCTTGGACTTTCTCAAGGCTAGAGCTCTACCACTTGAGCCTCAGCACCACATCCGGCTTTTTGCTATATGTGACACCGAGGAAACGAACCCGGGTCTTCATGCATGCTAGGCAAGCACTTTAACCACTAGGCCAAATGCCCGGCCCCGACACCATTTTCTTTAATTTCTTACCTTTAGGGCTTTGAGCTCTAATGGTTTTCTAAAACCATTATATTGTTTGCACTTTATTCCTGAGCATGTTAATATTATTATATTATCATATTAATTTTGGCATAGACTGACTTCTCCAGTTTTCTCAGTTCCTTATTTCTGGAGAAAGCTCAAATTTTACTACTTATGGAAGCTCTTCCTCAGCCATTAAGATAAGCTACTGACTCCCTACTCTGTGTTCATAGCACTTTGCATGTCTGTCTTTTGGAAGATTTATCACATGCTTCATAATGGTTTATGCACATGGTGGTGTGGGCATTGCTAAATCTTCATGAAGTGACTGTTAAAATGATTGTACCCAAGCATACATGTGCATTTTATGATGAAAAAAGCATGGGACTGATTTGGGCCATTGGCCCAAAGGAAGTGGCCCCAGCCACTCCATGTTTTTAATAAAACTTCCTTGATCTAGAATTCTGATGTAGCCACCACCCCGCTGTCACCAAACAGATGAGAACACTGGTGATGGTGCAGTAGCAGGATGAAAGAAATTTGATTCCTCACCCTGGCTGTGTGAGGAAAAGCTAAAATACCTTCCTTGAACAACTGTGCAAGAGAAATAAACTTCGATATGCTCTACTAATCTAAAATGCTTTTCCTGAGGGAAGCTTAGTTTAACACAGGACTTTAATTAACATAGGGCTTTTCCTCCTTTTGGTTTATGTCTTTAGGATATTTGTCTATTTCTTCACAAGTCCTAAGGCAGGCATATAGTCTCAACTAATGCTTGTGAATGAATATTAAAGATAAACCTAAGACTTGCCTAGGCTTAATCATGGAAAAGAGTCAAAGACTAAAGTGATAAAAAGAAATAACATAAGAAACTCTTAATAAATATCTGGCTTCACAGAAGACATAAAGTATAAAGGGCTGGGGACCTTGAAAGAAATGGAATCAGACTAAGAGAAAAAGAGGTTTTAAATCAGAGATCAGGCTAGAATGAAGCATTCTTAACTTTTCAAAAGGAAGTGGGTTAATATTCACTTCAACGCTTGTCTACTGGATATTGATTGGTTTTGTCTTGAAAAGTCTGTTTTACTGTTTCACAACATATGGTAGCTATATCCACGACAAGTAAGCACAGCTTTCATTTGCCCCGAGTCATGTCTCACTGCATTAGTGAGCTTCTATAGCCTCTCCTCTCGAATGAGAACTGGCCTCATGACTTTTTGAACAGAGTATGGTAGACTTATGTCAACAAAAAATGACCAGGTCATGTTTACCATGCTACGAAAGGGGAAAGATGAATGAACATGGAGTCAAAGTAGTGATGCAGATTTATAGTTTGTAGTATTTATTACTTAGCAGACATAAGAGTCATCTCTCTATGGTATTCAGTGGGGGAGGGGGAAACTGTGAAGTCCTAGGCTTACATCTAATCCATCCATTCCCCAGCAAAATCAGATTATTTGCATTTCAAACCATGTGATCTTTATGGCTCTTGGATGGGTTTACTCTGCAAAACCAGCCACTTGCTACCAGAAGAAAGTATCCTAAAGATTCAGTAATTTTAGAAGAGGGTAACATTTGAAC
Organism: Megascapheus bottae; assembly: GCF_031878675.1. Classification (NCBI taxonomy): domain Eukaryota; kingdom Metazoa; phylum Chordata; class Mammalia; order Rodentia; family Geomyidae; genus Megascapheus; species Megascapheus bottae. Next base: position 29,087,318 of record NC_143512.1, on the reverse strand, counting down.
ATTCAAATAACTGAAAAAGAATATGGAGTTAGAATGTCAAGAGTTCAATCTTCATTCTCTGTGCCTTTTCTATCAATCTCTCCATTGCCTAATGTTCTCAGGCCTACCACAGCAATGTCTCACTCATAGGTCTGCTGCCTTGCCCACAAAAACTCTTGTCTCAACTTCCCAAGAAAGCCTCCCATTCTTCCAGGGATTTCATTATATTACCAACTGTCTATTTGGAGGAAAAATTTAAGTTAACACTTAGGGTGAAGCCTCACAGATTCTGTGTTGGTGCATCTCTGGATTCTATTCCCTCTCCTCACTTGCCCTCCAAGTGTCAGCATTTAAGCCTCATAACCATTTGCAATGACTATGATAATGATCTTTTAACTGCATTTTCCCTATCTTCTGCCTTTTATCCTCAATACATCTCACTCCAGATCAGTTTTTCAGATATGCTATTTTCTCACAGAAAAATTGTTACATCCACTTGCATTTAACCTATAAGTTTATTTGCATCATTCGCCTCTCATAACTATGATTGTCTACCAAACTTCCACTGTGGTACTATAAATGTTGATTTTATGTATCTTAAATTTTTCTGACAATCATAGTTGATTTATGCTCATTCATATCTATGAATTTTCTTCTTCCCATTCTTAATAAATCTTATGACTACATGGAATAACATCTTCAAATTTCTTTACTACTTATCTCCAGAGTTCTCTTGGAATCTTATCCACTTGTGCTTGAATCACTATACTACTGTATTGAAAAGAATAATACTTACTCAGTATATTCCTTACAGAGACAAATACTGGGAATTGATGGGAGAAATCAAACAAAAACCACCATAGTATGAGTCATGGTCATAGCTCCTCTCTTCATGCTGCTATTTTTCTTAAAAGACAAGTGTAGGGCCAAGATCTTGGCTTAGTGGTAGAGTGCTTGCCTGGGATATATAAAGCCGTGGGTTTGATTCCTCGGTACCATATACAAAGAAAAAGCTGGAAGTGGAGCTGTGGCTCAAGTGGCAGAGTGCTAGCCCGACTGCCCCCCCAAAAATACCAGAAAAAAAAACAAAACAAAACCAAGTGTATATTTGTTTATTTGAAATAGGGAAGGGAAGGGCAAAAATAAGATGACTGGGAGGGAGCAGGGGAAGGAAAGGGGGACAAAAACATGAGAAGGGGTATCAATGTTTGAGAAGTAATGTACACTCTACCTGGCAAATGTAACTATAACTTCTCTATACATTACCATGACAAAAAATACAATAAAAAACAAATTTATATTAGAAATATGGAAGGGGAAAGGAGTAAGGGAGATTGAAAAGAGTAATAGAAGGAGTGAATATTACCAAATGTCATAAGGGCATCTCTTACGTTGTAAAATTAAATCATACCAGTAAAAAATGACAAGTTTAGGGGGATATTTTTGCCAAAAGACTAATGGATGTATGCATTTTCACACTTATGCAGTTTGTACTTTTTAAAAATATATTCTTTTCTCAAATATAAATATGAGTTAGTTCCATCTCAACTGACCTAATAACTACAAATTTTGCTAGATGTGGTGGTGTATAATTTTAGTCTTAAAACACTAGAAGGCTACTGGAGGTCAGGCATTTGAAGCCAGCCTGAGCAATATGCCAAGGCTCTTCCAAACAAATCAAATAATTAACTAACTAATTAGCTAACTATAAAACAAAATAACCAGTACTCTTATCCCCCAACCCTTTCTTTCTTCCCCTTGGTTTGCATACTTTCTATAGCTCTCTGTTATATGAACACTTGGAAGTTACCTTGTTTTCAGTTACTTGCATTTGGCTAGAGCCATCCTCATAACTAATCACTTACCTTTTTTTCCCCCCAACTTTCTTATTAACATAAACTTTTACTAAGTACATTTTGAGATATCATCAGTTAAAAAGTTAAAGAGTTAAAAGCAAGCAAAGTTAAATTTTTTCCTCATATGTAGCACTGAAGCTTTCAAAAAAAATTTTTTTGTGGGTCATGGGGCTTGAACTAGGCCTGAGTGCTATCCCTGAGCTCTTGCCCTACCCTTGGGCCTAGGCATGCTACCACCCTACCTGAACCTTTCAATTTTTAAAAAGTATGTTGCTTCCTATACAATGACTCTCCACTTCTACATTTCTTGTTTAATTTTGTCTTATGTAATCTCATGAGCTTTAAACTACTAAATATCCAAGTGATAACATAATTATAATTAAACATTAGCAAAGTAAAATAATTAATTTATAAACCACATTTTTTATCTTACACTTTAGCACAGCACATTTTCTCTGTCAGTATTAGTACAATGTAGCATTTTGTATTTAGCATGTAAAAATATAAAGCTTTGTATTGAAATAATAATTCCTACTAAGCTGGTAGAATGGAAATGTATGGAAATGTTTAATATAGGTAATTTAATTACTTTTAATTAAGACCTTGTAGAGATTTTTGCATTGATGCTCTATGGAAAGTTAGTATTTGCATATTTAAAGTAGTAATTTATTTCAGAGTTTTTAAGTCTCTAATACTAGGAACCCACATACCTTTTGAAGAATATCAAACTCAAGTAATTTTATGAAATAGTCCCAAATACATTACTCAGAAGGGCTCTTGGAGAAGTAGTTTCTCCAAAAGATTTTCAGAATTTGGAGACTAGGGTAAAAGGATCAGAGAGGCCAAAGTAACTGCCATATAATCCATCCAAAGACAGAGCTTAAAGTTTCTTATTTCTAATTCTTTGTTGATTATCCTTTAATAATAATTTGTTTCCAGTTGTTATCTAATTGGTGGCCCTAAAAGTAATTAACTAATTAATTAATTCAATGGGTAAGTAAAATATCCGCCTACTCTGTGCCATCTAAAGTTCCTGGTGCTTGGTATGAATCAGTAAATAAAACCAGCAAAGCATGAATTCCACTGGGATGCAGGAGAAGCCAAGAGCAGAGCATAAACACAATCAACACTAACGGTACAAGTTAGAATGACATAAAGTGCTGTGAAAGAATAGAACAGTAACAGCTATATAATTTAGAAGTACTTGGTTTAGAATTAGTAGAATTAGGGTAGGAATAATTGAGAATGTGGCATTTGAATAAAGACTTGACAGAGTATCTATAAGGTGGAAGCTGTAGCTATCTAAAGGTAGAACATTCTAGGCTGAGAAGTTGAATTCAATCATTGAAGCCCACCTTTGTTTACACGAGATAAGTTATCAGTCAAAGTAAAGCTCTATTTTTGAATACATTTATATTTGTCAGTCCTGGGGCTTGAACTGTGGGCCTGCGTGCTGTCCCTGAGATCTTCAGCTCAAGGTTACTACCCTACCCCTTGAGCCACAGCACCACTTGTGATATTTTTATATAGTCAATTTAACATTAATCTAATTACATGGGGTTTTCATGGGGCCGGGCTATGTTTTGAACTTGGGATCCTCTGGCCTCAGCCTCTGATTATGGTACATGCCACAGCATCTGGCATGCCAATAAACATTTACTGAGTACAAACTAGATGCCAGGTAATGAGCATAAGACAAACATGTTTTTGTCCTCAATATGCTTACAATTTAGTGGATGAAGAAGAGGTAAGTAAGTAGATAATGTCTGATACACTATGGCATGGCATGGGGACACCAGCACAGAGAACAGAAGCTTTCCCCCAGATTATAGAAGACAGGATCTTAGAAAGCTACTAGAAATCAACCTTCAATTTCTGTTTCTTACAGTACAAATATCAGAACAGACTTTATAGTACCAAATAATAAATGGTACACATGTACTTCATCATCATAAAATCCCATTGAAAGAAAGTTTAGAGAAGTTAGGCAAGTTGTCCAAGGTCACAGAAAAAAAGAAGTGAGAGAAATGATATAAATTCAGCTAAGCAACTTTCCTGGTCCGGTTGAGGGGGTTTGCCTGGGAGTGTACCCCAATAAACTTTCCTCTACTTGCAAAAACATAAAAATAAAAATAAATTTAGCTAATATGACTCCAGGGCCTATGGCTCTTCCCCACTGTCTTATATATGCTCTCCAAAACATAGACATAAATACTATATACTTATATATGCAATATACATAATATATATAATTATTTAATTATATTTATATTATATATTACATATATAAAAGCTTCATGGTAGAATGGGGGTGGCTCACATCTATAATCACACTTATTCAGGAAGTTGAGAGATGGGATTGTAGTTCAAAGCCAGCCTATGCTGAAAGTTCTTATGACTCTTATCCACAATGGACCATCAAAAAGGCCGAAGTACAGTTGTGGCTCAAGTGAGCATGAAAACTCAAGGATAGTGCCCAGACCTTGAGTTCATGCCTCAAGACCAAGCCCCAAGACCAGTATACACACACAGACACACACACAGACACACAGACACACACACACATAGTCTCCATTTATCCCAGTGGCTGATAGGTAAAGTATGGCATAGGCCCTCCGAATAGTTTGCATGTAGAATACTTTTCATCAGCGTGACACAGAATGCAGAAAATCTGTGTTCCAAACTAAAATTACATTGTCTTCACACTGTGGTGTGAACTTCTAGCCCTGGTGTTCAATTAGCACTAGAAGCAGCTCCTTGGAACATTCTCTTCCTGCTGTCTTCTACTATTCTCAACAAATGAAGTACTATCTCCCTATTAATTTGAGTGCCACTGACTGACACGAGGTTTTCCCAAATGCAGTGTCCATAATTAAATGTTTAGCACCTCTCCTGCTCTTGAGCAGCCAGCAAAGACAACAAGTTTGAAGTTATATGATGCTCTCCAAGCTTGCAGAAAGTTGTCATATGACAAAGATCATGAGTGAAAATAGCACGAGTTACATGGTGAAAAATACATATGAAATGAGATGAGAGTAGAGGCAAATGTGGGTGGATAGTGGGAGTGGACTGTGGGGTTGTGCGACACTATGGATGTGCTCTACTGGATTTGTAAGAGACAACAGTTCCCAGTTTGACCAAGCCCAACTGCTTGACCAGTTAAGACTCTGGGAAAGCCGAATGGGGAACTGCATAAACTTTTATATGCTGAGGAAATATCGTTTCAGACAACAGTGACATAAATTCCAGCTGGAACTCCTAGAAAGACATAAATATAGAAAACAAATTGTGTATGAATATGTCGCAACAGCAGGCTAGGGAATTAGAATCTTAACATTAAAAAAACTATTTTATTGTATTGTAAACACAATGTGCAGAGGGGTACAGTTACATAAGGTAGTGAATACCTTTCTTGTTGAACAGTGTTATCTCCTCCCTTGTTTTCTCCTAGTTTCCCACCTCCGACTCCCCTCCCTCACAAGCTGAAAAGTTTATTTCCAACATAATGTCTGTTGCATTGATTCAACGTTTGTCTCACCATTTTGTGATTGTTCTCCCTTTTTCCAAATCAGATAATCATATATACAAGACATAGGGTACCAAAAATAAAAAAAATGAGGAGGGGTAGGGAGGGAGATATGGGGACCAAAACATGAGAAAGGGTATCAATATTTGTGAAGTAATGCACTTTCTATCTAGCGAATATAATGTAACCCTTCTATTAATTACAATAAAAATATATAAAAAAAGAAAAAAAGTGACACGGGATAAACCAAAGGAAAAAAACTAAAGAAAAAAAAATCACACAGTACATTAAAAAAATTCTCTTGTTCAGTTAGCATCATTTTACATGGTCATATGTATATAGCTATTGAGCTATTATGATGCTCTACTAGGACTTAATTCTAGACATATACTAATTATTACAAATAAGGGAAATCATGGAGCCTGTGTTTCTTTGGATCTGGCTTGCTTTACTAAATATGATTTTTTCCATGTCTTTCCATTTCCTTATAAATGGGACAATGTCATTCTTTCTGATGGAAGCATAGGATTCTGTTGTGTATACCACATTTTCATCTATTGAGGGGTATCTAGGTTGGTTCAGCCCATGGTAAATAGACTGAAATGAATATAGTTGTGCTGGTAGCTTTAATATGACCTACCAATTTTAATACCACAAATTGCCATTCTAATAATAACTACTGTTGAAAACCACTGAAGACTTATGAAAAACTTTATGAATATTTATACAACTTAAATATGGTTCTACTGTACATTTTTGTTATTTTTCAACTTGGTATATTTATTGACATACCTAACATTAGATAACATAAATGATTCCTGTGTCACACATCATTCTGAAGGCTGTATCCATCAAAAGAGAATGTCCTAACAGCTTACCTGATGGGGTGGATATAGAATGTTGGAGAAAAGTCAGAATCAGGAATGAATTCCCGGCACAATAAGAAGAAAAACAATTTTATTAACTGAATTTAGGGCAAATGAAATAAGAATATGATGAAAAAAATCTGATAAAAATGTTGCTTAAAGATGAGTACTAAATTAAAATAGACTGCTAATGCTATTATAGTAGCAGTAGCATCTCATGCAACAAAGAGTCATAGTCAATTTTCTATTCATGAACAAAGCCCAATTTATTAGGAGAGAAAATATTAACCATGCTTATAGAATGGTCATAAGCAAGCAACAGCTGTGTTGACTATTTTAGTTTTATAAATTAATTTCCTGTTCTTTTCATAGTAAACTTTTTGATATTTTGTAACATGTTCAGGTAAAAATTTAATAAATGAAAATATATAACAAAATATGTAACTGATCCTTTTAAGTATTATTATAATGGGCAGAGTTTATAGTGAGAAATTTAACAGACTCTCTAAAATACTAGATGGCTTCTGAGAGATAATTCATACATTTATTTATTTATTTATTTATTTATTTATTTATTTATGTTTTCCAGTCCTGGGGCTTGAACTCAGGGTCTGAGCACTGTACGTGGGCTTTCTTGAGGATAAAGCTCTACTACTTGAGCCATAGTACCAATTTCTGCGCTTTCTTTAGTAATGTGGTAATGAGAAATCGAACCCTGGTAAGCACTAGCAAGTATTCTATTGCTAGGCCATGCTCCTGGCCCATAATTCATAAATGTATAATGGCAACTAAATGAAAACACAGAGTAAACTTTGTAGATGAAGTATAGCTTTCCTAATAACCAAAGGCTGATAGACATGAGCAATGTAATATGCACTAGATTTCTATCATGGAGAACCTGTTTGTATTTAATGCCTGCATATATTACTCCTATGCTTTGAGAACAGAGCAACAATTGTAATTTTGCTCTGAATCAAAGTAACAGAATCTGTCATTTGACATGCTGTAGTGTTTATGCTTTCATTATTGTTCATAGAATAATTGTATGCTTCTTTTCACTGCTATTTTGTAGCATTTTATCTCTTTAAAACTGCTACTGAAACTATCTTCAGTATGAATCACACAGTCAAAATCAGTCACTACATTTCAACAGACATTTTCAACACACCCATACACATACTTATGCATATCTATTTTGATAAAATGGTGTTCTTACCTGCCTACTATGTTATTTCACCACAATTTGCATTGTTATAACAGGTTATTGATTATTTTGAGTTTAAGAGACCAAAGTAGTATTCAGTAATGACTAAGTGCTACAAGTTTATTGCTAGTGCCCAAGGTTCACTCACCCCAAGCAATTTAGTCAATAACCAATTTTTATACTTCTATCTCCTTCAAAATTCCAAACCAATAATCTCTGTTTTTTTAATTATTTCAGTATCAGACTAACATTTCCCATGGAAATCAATATGGGTGCGATCCATTAGCCAAAAATCTGCAGCACTGCAATGCAAACATATTAAAAATATTGATCTTGCAAAGCTACTGATGTTTTGATTGACTTTAATGTTTGTAAGCAGCAATAACAGAATTTCAATGACCGAAACAAACTTTTGATTAAAATTATAGATTTTTTTGGAGAAGGGATTTGCTATTTTACTGGCTTAAAGTATATCACATGGCTTACTTGCCTGTCATAAATGAGTGCAATGAGATATACTTATCCAATTCCTTATTTGTAAATATTTCAGTCCATTATAGTTTACACATCTTTAATCTACTTTCAACTGCTCTGACATTTCAATTTCACTTCTCGTTATATTGCATAGTGAGGTAGAATTTTCAAACTGAGTGTGACAGGAATAGAAAGCTTGATGTCTTTTTAAATTTTTAAAAAAATATTATGCAACCTTTGAGATGGTTTTTATTCTTGGATTAAATTCCCCAACTGTAAAATGGAATTAACCTTGGGGATCAATGAGTACTCTTATTACATTTTGAGATCAATGGATAACCAAGACTATAACTTACACATACAAAAGATTATATGACCCAAATATAGATCTCTTTAAAAAAGGACACAGAACTTCACAGCTTCATTTTATATATGACAAGATTGAGATCTCAAAGGGTACAATGACAAAGCCAAGGGGATCCTTACTAAGGCCTTTCCTGATAGGTCTATCTAGATATCAGTGCGATTCATCAGGCACTTGGTCTACTGAATTTTTATCCTAACATCACAACCTAAAGAAATGTATGTGTGTGTATGTATGATCTATTTTTCTCTTTCAAAATATAAGCTTGGTTCAGTAGGACATTTGTTTACTATTGCCACTTTCAGATTCCTAGTTTGCAAGATAGCATGTGAAATACAAGAAAGTTCAGTAAGCATTGCTGAAATATATCAATGATGAGGTGAAAATCAAAAACAGAATCAAAGCCGCTTGGAGACAAATTTTCTTGCCCTTTACCACTACAACCTGTGGAACCACTTCCGTTGATGTTGCAGTACTTTTGTGGATGCCAGTACAGTAGAAAGGTTTAAATCTACCAGAACTGGGGTTGAATCTCAAACTTTATGTACCATGATTTACTCACCTGGGAGAAGAGATCATAACTGTCACTACAAAGACAAGCAGTAGGGTGTAAACAAGACAGAAAATGTGTAAAAAGTAAAGGTCAGACAACAGATGTGCAAAAAGTGAGTTGTCTTCATACCTTTACATAGTAATGGGGCAAAAGCTACCTTAAGGCATTAATTTTAAGTTTTGTTTTCTCTTTAACATATTCCTTTTTGTGAAAACACGGATAGAATTTATTTATTGATTGATCGATTTATTTATTTGTGGGTCATGGGGTTTGAACTCAGCCTGGGTGCTGTTCCTGAGCTCTTCAGCTCAAGGCTACCACCCTACCCTTGAGCCTGGGTGTTGTCTCTGAGCTCTTCACCTCAAGGCTACCACCCTACCCTTGAGCAAAGCCCCACTTTCCATTTTCTAGAGGTTAATTGGAGATAAGGGTCTCAGGTCCTTTTGTGCCTAGGCTGAACTTGAACCTTGATCCTCAGACCTCAGCCTCCTGAGTAGCTAGGAATACAGGCGTGAGCCAATGCGCCCAGCTCTGCATAGAATTTGAGTCTGTTTAAAGGGACTACCATGTAGAAACTGACATGGAAAATGTGCTTAGATGTGAGAATACAAGTTCTTTGGGGGAATAAGTAAGGGTCAGAATGGAAGATAAGAAATAGTCAGAAGATATAGGCCTGGAGAAGATACACTATACACATACCAGCAAAGAGTTGAGTGGCAGGTGATGCTTCTTGCCTCCACCTTTGACCACACCCTCTCTCCAGGGGTCCTAATATTTGCATACCCTTTAATCCATTCATAGAAGCCACTTTCCATTTTATAAGCATCTCCCCTCAGTTTATCCTTGAAAGCAGCTCCTAGTTCTCTTCATGTAATCATCCACTGAGACTCCTGACGTCTATTTGCCACCTTGGAGTGGTAAAGCAGGTGAGATGTAGGTCAGATATCAAAGCACTCTCTAAGGTCAGGGGCAGCAAGCTGAGTGAGTTCTCTCAAAGTGGAATCTTTCTTCAAAATATCTTTAAGGAAGTTGAAGGACACATGCTAGGGGTTGATTGATGAGCATCAAAATCAAAACAAGTTTTTGTAAAGATTTGTTTTTAATTCAAAAAATGAAGTTTGTTAAGTATGAGATGATGCTGAGGGCTAACATGCAAATGGGAGAAAATGGTTCTTTCCATGTTTAAAGAAATGAAAAATGGAGCTCATTGAAATCAGATGAGAATGCACTGCACAACTTGTAGCTGAAGATGGGTGGGAGGGAGGGATTGGGAGATGAGGGAACAGAAGACACTATACTAAAGGAAATGTACTCATTACTTAACTCATGGTATTGTAGTCCATCTGCACATCACCTCTATAATAACAATAAAATAAATTAATTAAAATAAATATGATATGTCAAGGAAAAAAGAAATGATAACTGGCAGTGACCACACAACTACAAATAGCATAACTACTGTGACTGTGAAATAGAAAGCCTGTCAAACATACTCCTGACTCAGTCAGACACTACCTAGTGTGTCAGTGGCCCAACAGGAAGCAGGATCCTTTGTGTTTCACCAGAGCCTTATTTTTACAGGACCATACATCCCTATCTGAGCTACTATTTTTGTTCTCCCTGTAACCTACATGTTAACCTACAAATCCTATAAACTCAGGGATGTTTAAGGATAATTAATATCACCCCCCACTCTCCCTGGCAGTAGTTGTGTTTGAACTTAGTGCTTGCTTACACTTGCTAGCCAAGCACTCTACCACTGAGCCATGCCACTTTTCTTTTCTGCTTTAGTTGCATTTCCAATAGGGTCTCACTTATATTCCTAAACCAGCCTGGAATATGAACTCCTCTTACTTAAACTTCTTGCACAACTGGGATTATAGGAGCATCTCACATGCTGATTATTGAGATAGTGCTTCACATGTCCTCAGGCTGGCTTCAAACTGTGATCCTTATGATCTCAGCCTCTTGAGTAACTGGGACAGTATGTGAGCCATCATACCTGGTTTAGAGGTAATCTAAATTCCTTTAAAAAATCTTCTGAGTAGTTATACAAAGGGATTTTATTTTATGAGGACAATGCTTCTTGAGTTATGTGCAGCACAATGCTGGCTTTCCTCAGAAGACTGCATATACACAGTGTGAAGATATTTGCTTATCAGTGAAGATGGGAAAGAGAAGAAAGAAGCAAGCTTTAAATGGTAACTATTATTTTTCCTTAAGTAGGAAAGTAGTCAGATGAAGGAAAAAGACCATTCAAATGCCAGGACTTGGATTCATTCAACATAAGTTAAATGTGTGCAAGTGGGAGATCTGGCTTAATTCCAAATACAAAATATTGCAGCTTCGTGGGGAAGTTAAGTACTGGCCACAATCTCAAATCATATATGTGAAGCTATTTAGTGTTTGAAAAGGTCAAACAGTTTAACATATAAAAGAAATTTACCAAGTTCTTAGAAATTTTAATGGTATAAACATTTTAAATATAGAGAATTGGCAATTGTTGAGAAATATTTTGGCACAGGTTCTAATGGAGATTTGTTCCCCCCCCCAGGAACATACTAGAAAATTTAAAACATAGTTATTGAGAACTTGGAAGATACCTCCCTAATTTATAACTATTTTAAGGCACATCAGATTAGGAACTGAAACTTCCTGATATTATGCCTCTAAATTGTAGGGTAAAGCATTTGCTTTACTCAACTCAAGACAAAAATTTGGAAAAAAAATGTGTGTGCCCATAGCTACAAGACATTGTGTACATGATTTTAAAAGCTCAATTTCTTACCTTTTCCACTTATAAATTCTTCCATTAAGCAACTATAGGTTAGAGGTTAGAATAAATGGCCTTCTAGAAAACTGGACTATATAATACAAATGCTTAGTGCTGTAAAAAAAGATATTTGAACCTTCTCACGTTTTAGATATTCTTATTTGCTTTTTTAGTGTGTGAGTATGGAGGCAGAGGTTTGGAAGTTCTGTATTTATACAAAACTCTTCCCTATAAACTGATCTTAAAATTTGATATTATGAGTTGGTCACTGGTGGCTTATACCTGTAAGAGCTATTCAAGAGGCTGGAAGCTGAATAATCATAGTTTGAAGCTAGCTCAGGCAGAAGAAGTCCAAGCAACTATTTTCTTTCCTTTTCTTTTTTTCTTTTTTTTTTTGGCCAGTACTGGGGCTTGAACTCTGGCCCTGGGCACTGTCTTTGAGCTCCTTTTTGCTCAAGGCTAGCATTCTACCACTTCTGGCTTTTTCTGAGAGGCTTACTGAAGATCAGAGTCTCATGAGGCTAAGCTAAATGAATTCCAGGATGTGGAAACAAGAGGTTTATCTTTGTGATTGTTGTTCTTAATGTACTATGTGAAGTTGTTTCTTTTCTCTTTTTTTCACTTATGGTTTATCTCATGTGGTTATTGTAGCTGACTTTGGTACCTAGTATATTGCATATAGGTTTACTTGTTGATTTGAAATAGGGAAGGGGAAATAAGATGATTGGGAGGAAATAGGAGAAGAAAACTGAGAGAAAAACACAAGAAGTGGTATTAGCGTTCAAGAAGTAATGTGCCCACTACCTGACAAATTTAACTGTAACTCCTCCATACATTACCCCAACAATAAAATACAATTAAAAAAAAAAGAAAGAGTCTCATGGACTTTCCTTCCTAGGGTTTACAGAACTGCCATCCTCAGATCTCAGTCTTCTGAGAAGCTTGGATTACAGGCATGAGCCAAAGGCATCAGGCTCTATGAGACTCCTATCTCCAATTAACCACCAAGACTTGTTTTCAAGAGTTGGAAACAGAGCTGTGGAGCAAGTGGTAGAGTGCAATCCTTGAAACACAAAAGCTCAGGGGCAGTGCCTAGCACCCAAGTTCAAGATCCAGAATCAGCACCCAAAAAAAAACAAAACAAAAACCCTTTACATGAAAATGTACCCAGATACTTGGAAGTTGTGCATGTGTGTGTGCGGGGGGGGGGGGGGGGAAGTTGGTGAGCTCAAAGGGATGGGATAAATGAACAAAGCCAGGAAGGGTGGAGAATTCGTTTAGTCACGTGTGTGTGTGTGTGTGTGTGTGTGTGTGTGTGTGTGTGTGTGTGTGTCTATATATATATATATATATATACATAAAATGCATATCCTATGAAAGTAAGAAAATTAGATGGGAATGGGTTTGAAAAGATGGGGAAGAATGGTGAAAGTGGTAATATTGACCAAGATACGTTGTACAAATAAACTGATCCATTGAATGGTAACTTTTTTTTGCAACTTCTTAAAGAAAATAAAAAAATAAAAGGGTAGTCATAAAAAGTTTGGTGCTTTCTCAAGAAGTTATACATAGACCCAACAACTCTACTCCTAGGAATTCAAAATAGAGTACAAACAAAAAGTCTACATGGATGCTGACAGTAGCAAGATTCTTAATAGTAAAAACATGAAAAACAAACCAAATGGCTTTCAATCGATGAGCAGATAATAAAAAATGTAGTCTATGTATACAATAGAATAATATTTGGCAATATAATGGAACAAAGAATTAACACACAAAATCATGTGGCTGAATCTGAAGGAAAGAAGCCAGGCATAAAGGTCACATATGGGTATGATTTAATTTGTATGAAATGTCCAGAATAGTAAATGCAGAGAAATAAAGTGTATTAGTGGTGGCTAGGAACTGGGGAGAGAAAAAATGGTCAAAGTGAGCACTTAATGTGTATGAGACTTATTTCCAGGGTCAAAATATATTCTGGAATCAAGTAGTGATGATGTTTGTGCAGCATGGTAAATGTTGTGGAAGAAACTAAACTGCAGTAAGTTACAATGATAAATTTCATATGATATCAACATTGCCTTAAAAATGAACACAGGAAGAATATTATCTATGTACTATCTTTTAAAACTCATAACACTTCGATATGTGGTTGGTTGGCTGTGTGCTTCATTGAAGCGGGAATTATTCAATCGTCTGGATAGTTATGAATATTCTCCTATAAATATATTTATAATTCTGACAAAATAAAAGAAAAAATCAGGGAATAAAATTACTTCATGTATAATTTTCAAGTGAGGAAACACATCTATACAAGTTAAATGATTGACCTAGCATTAAGAAGACTAAACACAACAAACAGAGCTAAAGCAATAATTTACTGAGTCCATATATTTAAAGTACTTAGACCAGGCTTAGTTATAGAAGGAAAGCTTCATAATTAAGTTTTGCAGATGCCTACGTCCATCTACTTCTCAGTAAAACATACTGCCTCAGAAATGTACAGTTATACAATGAAGACAGCCATGTGGTAGCATGTTGTTAGGCACTTGTTGATGAACAGGAGACAGATAACAATAATCAGGCAGAACTAGCTTGGGCTTCTCCTTCCTACCAGACATTCTAAATAATATGCCCATGAGCCTGATCATAACAACTGCTTTATTCCACTTAGATAGCTACGGAGACATTTCTATTGAGTTACAATTCTTAGAGTAATTTCAAATAAATATGCACACTTCTGGCTTCTTTGATAAAATCAGAAAAATCTAACAGCATTGGGTTTGCATTCTTGCATGTCACCAGTCAGCTGGGGTTTGAGTTTGTAACTCCAGATTCTGAAGCTGAGGCTTTAATTGAGATTAATGTAGAGAATTATATCTGTGAACTGTGCAGTAAGAACTTATATTAATCAGAAAATACAAAGTGGTATTTGCTAGTTATGCTTAATTTCTAGCAATATATGCACAATTAATTCCCAATTTAGAAAAGTGGGCTGTTACCCTATGGATATGAACAAAGGTGATATATATCATCTTCACAATACAATTTATAAAATAAAAGTAAAAATGATTGTAGTGTTTGAAGGGTCAATAATAATTTAACCAGAAAATCCATCTGTGGAGTCTGTCCTTTGGACTTTAGTTATTTAATTTAGTTGGAGTTTTTCTTTATGGATTCTTTATGATTCAAAAGCCTTTATTCGTAGGTTAAATAAAAGCAAATGACACTTTAACACTCTAGTTTGAATAGTTCTCCTTAATCTAAATAAAGTCTACTATGTTAAAATGGAGCAGGCTACATTTCAGCCTACTTTTGATCTGAAATAAGCATGTATAAGAAAAAATTAATTTTTGTTGTTATTACAAAGGTGATATACAAAGGGTATAGGAAAAAATTAAAAATAAAAATAGGTTACAACATATCAGATATCCTCCCTCTTGCACCTTACACTTTTTGGTGCTAAAACATATGCTCTGCCACCTGCAGCTAAAAGTCACACACTAAGAGTGTATATTTTGACAAGAATTACTGGTTTCAAGCATGTCTAGTAGTTTTGGACAGTAGCACTTAAGAAACCTTCAATCTGGCAGTTTTATCACTGTGCATTTTCTAAAGCCCTTCACCAGTATAAAGTTGTACAAATTTTGGGATATAACCTTTGAGACAAAACGAAATAAAATGGAAACAGAAAGGATCTCAGGGTAGCATTATGGTCCAAATGGTTCTTTTTTATTTTGTCTGAAACAAAACTAAATTTCTTTAGCTGCCTCACAGTAAATACACTATTCTTTGTCATTCATGAATAAGCGCAATATTTTCATTGGAGTGAAACTCAGTGCATTGATTGGTTCACAACATGGGGTATATGTCACTAAATTTCCATCCATTCTTAGAGACTAATGATGTATATTCTGGTGGTTCCAGACTCACAAAAGTGAAAACAATCAGAAATATTCAAATCTTGAAATTTTTCTTCTTGTTTTGTTTTGGTTTTGAACACATCCATACTGTTTCCTGGTATTCATTTCACATCTCAATGACAGTCATGAAAGACAACTGAAAGTTTTCTTTTTTGACAGAGTAAAATTCCACATTACAATACCAAGATATTCCTGTTCCCAGATACACTAGAAGTATTTGTTGTAGGAGTTAAAAGGCATCATTGAGAAATTTATATTCTTGCTTTCATATTTCTAATTTGCCCTCTTTTATCTTTCTATTCTGTTTTGATGCTACAGCAAAGGTTTGTGGTATACAGAGATGAATGCAGGCAGGACTTCCAGTGATGGAAAGAACAGAAGTGGGCAAATTCCCTTCCTAAATTAACTATGGAAGTGCACAAAATTGTTAGGATGACCATTTCAGCACTCCAGAAGTCAACAAAAGCCAAACAAGAAATTGATACACATTTACCAATGAGAATCTGTCGAGTGCAGGTAAGAGGCAATCAAGAGTGGTCACCTCAGAAGACATGAGTGGCTATAAAAATGTGCAACTTTGCTGAGAGCAGAAAAAAATCTGATTTGAAGTTGAAGGAAAGAAACTCATACTTAATGGTGTTTTCAGCAAATAAATCCCCAAGAAAAAACAGTAGAAAATAAAAACAGAGGGTAGACTTAAAAATCACAGTGATCTTTGCAGCTCATAAATTGGACTAAAGTGACTGAACAAAAACGCTGGCCATTAAGTTATGCAAGCAAAGGGGGTAACCTCTAGAACACTGGACTTGAACATAAGAAAACTAAGCATTCACTTTGTTGCCTTTTGGTTAATCTTATATTGTTACTGCATCTAACTTTGTTACCTGGTATATTGTACGTACATTTATTTGTTTATTTGAAATAGGAAAGGAAAGGGGGAAAACAAGATGATTTGGTGGAGGAGAGGGGAGGAAAATGGGGACAAAAACATGAGAAGGTATCAATGTGTGAAAAGCAATGTACCTACTATGTGGTGAATGTAACTGCAACCTCTCTATACATTAATAATAATTGGGTTTGACCTCAGAGCCTAGCACTGGCTAGGCAGGTACTCTATCCCTTGTGCCACATCTCTTGTCTTTTATGCTTTAGTTATTTTGGGGATAGGGCCTCCTCTTTCTTTTTGTTGGCAGGCCTGGACTGTAATCCTAGACTGGGACTGTAACTCCCACAAAGCTGGAATAACAGGTGTGAATTGCTATGCCCATTTGTTGATGTGGGTCATACTAACTCTTGGTGGTAGTTGATCTGGTATTATGATCATATATCTCATAAAAGATGTGTTTTCAATCTATATAAAAAAATCCCTGGAACCTGATAATAAGAGAGTAATCAATTAAATCAGGTAAAACAAATATAGATACTTAATGGAAGACAACATGTGCATTGCAAATACATGATTATTATGGAGATATAAAATTAAAACCATGATAAGATCATGACACATACCCCATATAATGGCTACAATTACAAAGATGAGGAGAAACAAAATTGCATATACTTTGCTGGTATGAATGAGAAATGTGTGTTATGTTAAAATACTTTTGTAGTTTCTCATAAAACTAAATGCAAACTTTCCATGATTCAGTAATTTTATTCATCAGTGTACATTCAAGAGAAACACAAGCACATGCCTGTACTGATTTGTATGTGTGATTTCATAGCCACATGATGCATGGTAGCCAAATGCTGAAAACAATACAATGTGTTTTTTTTGACGAATGGATAATCAAAATGCAGATTATCTACGTGATGGAATACTATTCAGCAATAAAAGATATTACTTAATGATATTCGTAAAGCATAGATGAGTCATATACAAATTATAGTAAGTTACAGAAGCTAGATACAGACTATATATTGTGCAATTCTATCTAGCTGTTATTTTCAGAAAAAGCAAATTTATAAATAGCACAGACTATTGGTTAGGGCAGTAGGTAGAAGTAGAATTAATGGCAATTCTGTAAAATTAAATTATTTGGGGGTGATGACGACATTCTAAAACTGGATTATACTGAAGATTATACAAGTATAAATTTGCTGAAACTTTGTATTATACATTCATAATAGGTATACTTTTTAGTATGTAAATTATACCACATTAATGCTATTAAAATGCTACAAAAACGAAGTCTTTTGAAGAACTTAAGGCAAAAGCAAAAGTGGGTTAAAAAACCCCACACAAAGATTAGTTCTGCTTAGTTGCTGCAGATAAGCTAAATTTAGCTGTAAGCTTCCAGATGGCTTAAGTTTAGAGATAAATACATTTTACATGTCAGTAAAGACCTGGGGAATCTTTGAAAAGGACTAATGAATGGCTCTCACCCTAGACATTCCGAGTACTGACAATCTAGACAAGGCTGTAGTCGTAGTTGCCCGGGTAATTTTTTTTGGCCAGTGTGGGGCTTGAACTATGGGCCTGGGTGCTATACCTGAGCTTTTCAGCTCAAGGATGCCAACCCCCTTGAGCCACAGCACCACTTCCAGTTTTCTGGTTGAAATAAGTGTCTCATGGTCTTTAGTGCCTGGGCTGGCCTTGAACTGTGATCGTCAGATCTCAATCTCCTGAATAGCTAGGAGCCTGGCTTGCCCAGGTAATATTCTGTGGAGTACACCTGGAGAACTAATGTGCTGGTAAGAGTTTCCATGTCTGTAAAGTAAAGAGAAGCAAATGTTCAGAAAAGCAAGGCGCTTGGGAAGGATTTCTCCTGAGGAGCTTCTATGAAGAATGTTGGACAACTTCCTTTAAAGTAGCACCTGTGCCATGGTGGGCCCTATATGAGTTAGGTTAGTTGTCAGATGGCCAGTAGACCAAGGGTAGCTGAACTCCTCCTGCCTGTGGTCTCTAGCTTTCAGAAGTCCCTTCGTCTATGTCTATCTGCTGGACAAATATTTTGTAATATGTACCATAAAATAAACTGCCCTTTGAAAGATGATTATAACAATGGTAATGAGAAGTTTTATATAAGTTTATTTTAACAAATTAAATTTTAAAAGAGAAATTCAATTCGGTTAAACACATTCACAAGGATCTAAAGACATCAGGTTATTTGATATTGGGTTTTAGTTACCCTATAGCATTATGTGTGGCTACAAAGATTGATCAGCTCCTTTTAGTAGTATTTATGCTCATGAGTTACAGCTGTTTACCCATGAGGTGAGCTTTATTCATCATGTAGCTAAGTTTGTTCAAAAGTGCCGCCTTGTGAACGCTGACTAATGCCTCAGAAAATCTGAAAAGGCCTATGATGCCCACATCCAAGACACTCCTTCATGGCAACCTTAGGCTCATTCACCATAGAATAAACAACATGGTAGAATATGGACAATGCAACAAATGTATGCTATTGATGAAGATTGAACTTCAGATGTACAAAGAATATATTAATATTTCCCCTTCCTCTCTATTTTAGGTTAATTCCATGCAGTGCAACTGTTGATGATGTATATCACTGAGTCTACTATTTAAGAATTTTTATGGGGTATGAAATTTCAGGTAAAACTTTTGGTACTGAAGCCTAAAAAAAAAAAGACTATGGCTATGACTCCCTATATTCTCTTGGTCACCCACAACTCTTATGCAGCAGAACATTCCTGTTGGGGTTTCCCCATCAAATATCACTTCAAAGATTTGGCCTGAATAAATACAATTATTTCATCTTTATGACCCCATTAGTCATATTCCTATATCAGTAACACCAACTCTAGACAGTAAAATCATCTTACATATTAATTTCCCATACAGAACATCAGAGCTACTGTTTTAAATCAAAAAGTTAGTTTTTGTCTATGTAACTACAATACTCCATTTAACTAGAAAGAAATCCCATCCCTTCTCTAATGCATTTTTACTCCTATAAAATTAAAGCAAGGGGATTTGATTCTACTTTCAGGTTTATTATACTCATTTTGTTTACTCTGAAAATGAAGGAATCTATTAATACTTTTGTATTTGAAAAACATATGCTTCTATACATGTATATATAAGCATTATCAAAGGGGAGAATTTCAATTTCAATTTCAGAGAAGTGCCTGTATGAGGCTAGCACAAAGGAAAAGAACACAAATACACAGTATGGGCAGAGTTTAAAAACTAGAATAAATATTATTTTAAAAATGCATTCTTGGGCCGGGAGTTTGGCCTAGTGGTTAAAGTGCTTGCCTAGCATGCACGAAGACCCGGGCTCGATTCCTTGGTACCACATACATAGAAAAAAGCCGGAAGTCGTGCTGAGGCTCAAGTGGTAGAGCTCTAGCCTTGAGAAAGTCTAAGGGCAGTGCTCAGGCCCTGAGCTCAAGCCCAGGACTGGCAAAAAAAAAAAAATGCATTCTTAAGTCTCTTTAATGATTTAAACTTTATCTCTACTATAAAACTGTGTTCTGTGGCAGTCCTGTAAAGTCATCTTGTTAAATTTTGTTATAACATGTATTACTGTAGTTCTGCACTTTTACTTTTGCACTTTGTAGTAGGGAGCAGAGCAGCACAATTAACCATTGCTAGGTAGTGTTTACGCTAGTTCTCAAAAGGTTAAGAAGCTGATTATAGCTAAAATCAGCTTTGCCTGAGGCATCAGGGGCTCGGTGTAATCAAATTAGACAAGCTAGGTGCAGTGTCACCTAACACAAACCAGTGGCACTTTCTTCTTTGCTCTTACCCTTTCCCTCATTTTTTTTTTAAATTAGAGGAGCAAGTTATACTTTAACTAGATAATTTTTTAACATTGTTTTCCTAATAAATTTGGCATGTATTACATAAGCTGGCCATCTCTGAAAAGGTAATGAGAACATACATAAAAAAGTTTGAAAAAATTCTTTTAAATCTTGTTAAAGAAGAAATGTGCATTTAGAGAAATTAAGATGCTTTAAACTATTTTTTTTTGCAAAAGCCAGGTGAGAACATTATCATTTACACATGTATGGTGGACACTTTCTAGCTAGCTTTAAATAGACTGTCAATTTTATTTAGTAGAAAATAGAATAATGGTTCACTTGTTTCTGGTGGAACTTGCAAAATTTTATAAACACACTATATAATACATTAGCACTTCTAGGAAGTCATAGTAACCCACTTCACTTTGTTAGAGCTCATTTTTACTCCATCTTACTCTCTGAAACCAGGTCAGGTGAAGTAAATAATAGATAGGTTTAAGAAGGAGGTTTGATAACATGGAGAAGAGCTCTACTTTAGAGACTGTTTCTACAAAGTTCTTTATTCAAACTTAGTATGTAAGAAGTACTAGGCAGATTCAAATCTTGCTACCTCTGTGTTTAAAGAGAACAGAAAGTATGTTAAAAATACAAGTAATGACAAATTTAAATAAAAATATAAATTTGTTTCTTGACAAAATTTATAAACCAGTGTTAAAACAGTAGGTTACATTTGTTCCATCTTTACCTTCCAAAATATGACTTGGAATTCTTGGTTCACACTCTATGTACATATTACTTTGCTTAAAATACAGAAGCAAAAAGAAAAGAACATCTTACAAATGAGTGATCAGAGAAAATAAGTTTTGCTAATGATTTATTTCATGCAATAAAATAAAAACTTGTTAGATTAATTGATTAAGTCATAAAGAAGAAGAAGAGAAGTCAAATCTTGCTATTTGCACAGTCAGACAATTTCTGCTAATCCAGCACTACTTAACAAATTCACATGTGGTTAGCTTGCCTTGCTATAGCTGTATATCACATTTCTGTGCTGCAAACTGTGCAAAAGAAAAATCAATATGCCAAGTTTAACAAAAGGACAGGAAACATGATGTTCTCCTATATTTTCAATGAACTTCAAACGACTTTGCTGTTCATGGTCTGTACAATTTATGTCAGAAAAAAAGTATTCATTCTTTCAATGAGAAAAATCTACAATGGAATGAATTACATAAATTTAGAGTTGAAGTTTTGCTTTATTCCATAATAGCAACTTATTTAGATGATTCTGACATTCTGATTCAATGTACACAGTTGAATCAGCTGTTCAAAAAGTGTATTTTTTCTTCAAGGCCAACCTATATTCTGTAATCAGAAAAATATACTATTTACGATAATATTTGGATACATATTATTTTTGTATTTTTTTCAAATTTTCCTTGTACATTTGAAATTTTGAGATAGTATCTGCTGAGTTAATGCTTTAATTTCTAACACTAAGAAAGCTAATGCTTTATAACACTAATAAAAATCCCTAAGCTGCTGCATTGTCTAACTGAGTCAAGATTTTTTACATCTTCTTTTACTTCTGTAGAAGCACATTATGTGTGCAAGTAGATTAGGATGAAAATGGCAAGAATGAGGAAGGAGTGGTTTTGACCAATAGGTCAGCAGAGAGCCAGGCCACTTCTCCCTTCCCAGATCAGTGGTGTGGAACTAAGTGTGGCAATGCAACCAGAAAGCTGGCCTCCAGCCAAAAGATTCAGAATAGTTGCCACAGTTGCTTTTTCACTTATTGGGGGAGTGGGTGGGTGGAGGTTTGAGATAAAAAGAGATGTGGCGCTGGAATCTTTAAAAGGGACAGATGCACTGAAAATATAAAAGCTAAACAATACATATCCACAGTGGAATACATTTACACATTTGGAAAATTCTTTGGCAATTTCTCCTCATTCCAATAAGTCTCAGTAAATGGATTAATGACACTTAGCTGAAGAGAGCTTGTTACTGATCTGTGCTGAAGATATAAACTGTTACATAAAACACTCAGAAAATTGTACTTGTTCTGAACTTTCTACTAATGAATGTATCATTTATATGACAAATTTCATTCACAGATTAATGTAGCATTTAAAAGAACACAGACATAAATCCTCAATCACAAAATAACAATGTAATGATTTTAAGTACTGAGTAATACTAATGTTGCTATAAATGATCATATCAGTATAAATCATACTCTTGTTTCAAAATAGAATATAATTTCAAACAATAATAATAATAGAACTTGGAAAAATACCAAGACATAAAAACCATAATTTAATTATATGTTAAAGTAGACTCTTCAAAAGTTTACAACTATATTAAGTCACATGTAATCCTCCATTAATTACTGGGTTCAAATATATAATCTATTCTTAGGAAATAGAACACAATACTTAAAAAAATGGCTAACTGAATTCCAACTATCAAAAGGAAAAGTGGATTAATACTTAGAAAAGGAACCACAACATGCAATGACATCAGATGAAATATCAGTTCATTCAGATGTAATCTTTTCTAATTTTTCTCATCTCTTGAAAGGCTCTTTAGTAGTACTTCCTCCTCATTCACTATCAATATCTCATTCACTATCCTCCTCATTTACTATCAAGTCTATCAAGAAGACTTCTAATCAGACTTACTGGTTTCCTTCTGATGCAGACTCTTGGTCCCTGTTCTTAAGGCAACATTGATGGTTCAAGCTTGTGAGCCATCTTGTCTTGTATAAATGGTGAACACAGGATGACTTGAATGTCTTGCTAGCATTACCTCATTTCTGTAACATCACCGATTTCCTCAATTCCTGCCAGTCCAATGTAAAATGTCAAACCAACAAAACAGCAATGAGCATCCCTTTTCCAAAAGTATTCTGAGTTTTCTATCATAGCCATAGTCTATAGGCCAAAACAAGCCAGTAGTTTGCATGTTGAGGCATTTGATCTGTTTCTTTGGCTGTCAGATGTCAATTCTGTGTGAATTAAGGCACTAGAAAAACATGCGAGAGCTAAAAAGGCTCTTGGAAATGATCTAGTTATCTACTATTTAAATGATGAGCTATCCAGAGAGGTTCAATGACTGACCCAAAGCCACATAATGCTCAGTGATTTTCATCTTTCTGCCCTCACATTGTGCTTTCATAGTCCCCTGCAATTAATATGTTCCTCACAAAGGACCAGGAGAACTGGTAATTATGAAACTTCCCACAGACTGGATCTTTACCATGTTCAATCAACATGTTTCCACTATTAAATGTTTCTGCACTTTTTCATCATGTCTCAATGTGACTCCTGGTCTTCTTTCCAGACTCTTCCTTTCTTGTCTGTTAAATGATGTATGCTACTTTGTTCATAAGGTACTGTGATCATATCACTTCTCTGTAGAAACTACCTATTAAATATTCTTCCTAAGGAATAGGAGATACCCTAGGCCTCCTTGGCACAGGTCGAAACTTTCTTAATAAGGACCAAGAATCACAACAAATCAGAGAAAGGCTGGATAAATGGGACTGCATTAAACTGCAGAGCTTTTGCATGGCAAAGGACATAGCTAGTAAACTAATCAGGAAGCCTACAGAGTGGGAGAAGATCTTCACCAACCAAACAACGGACAAAGGCCTCATATCTAAAATATATCAACAACTCAAAAAATTGAATCACTCCAAAACTAACCTACAAAGTAACAACCATCCCATTAAAAAATGGGCCAAAGACTTAAAGAGAGTCTTCTCTGAAGAAGAAACAAAAATGGCCTATAGACACATGAAGAAATGCTCAACATCTCTGGTCATAAAAGAAATGCAAATCAAAACAACTCTAAGATTCCACCTCACTCCAGTTAGAATGGCCAGGATCAGGAAAACGAATGACAACAGATGCTGGAGGGGATGTGGCCAGGAGGGATCACTACTACACTGTTGGTGGAGTGCAAACTCATTCAACCTCAAAAGGCTAAACATAGAACTCCCCTATGACCCAGCAATTCCACTACTTGGCATTTACCCAACCATCCACAAACAAGGACATACTAAACCCACTAGCACAACAATGTTCATTGCAGCACTATTCACCATAGCAAAGATATGGAACCAACCTAGATGTCCCTCAGTTGATGAGTGGATCAACAAGTTGTGGTATTTGTATACAATGGAATTGTATGCTGCTGTCAGAAAGAATGACATCGCCCCATTTGTTAGGAAATGGAAAGACTTAGAAAAAAATCATATTAAGTGAAGTGAGCCAGACTCAAAGGAACTTAGGCTCAATGGTTTCCCTCATTCGTCATAATCAGTAGAAACCTTGGGCTCTACTAGCAGAGATTTGCAATAGAGCAAAATCTTGATACATAAGGCCATATAATGTGAAGCTAATTGAAAGGACCTCCAGGATATTGAAACAAAAGCCATATAATGAATGATTGTTGTCCTTAATGTACTATGTTGTCTCTCATCTCCTTTGCTGTCCCTTGGTTATCTCATATTGGTATAGTATCTCACTTTGTTATCTCATATATTGAATTTATTTGTATTTGGATATTTGAAATTTGATAGGGAAGGGGGGAAAACCAAGATGGGTGGGGGGTTTGGGGGGGGAGGGCAATGGGTACCAAGACATGTGAAAGGGTATCAATGTATGTGAATTAATGCACCTTCTATCTGGCAAATATCATGTAACCCTTTTACTAATTACAATAAAAAAATAAAAAAAAAATAAATATTCTTCCTAAGTCAAACAGAATGTTTCAAAATACACATCCAATATCTAGTTCTGATAACTAAAACCTTTAAGTTCTCATTTTCCCAGCTGTCTTGTGCCCTTTCTTGGTGTAATACAGATAGAAAATCCTTTGGTTTCTATTTCTCAGCACTCTAAAAATTGATTTGGAGTCCTATACTTGAAAAAAATGTTCCTTTCTCATTTTTCACATGCTAACTTTTCAAACTGTATCAGTTTCCTTCTTTCCTAACTTTCATTACCAAAAGAGATGTATGGTATTCTCTTTCTTGTCTCTACTAAAGCCACCATACTTTTTCAAATCTTTCCCAGACTCCCACATGAGTTCTTTGTGAAACCTATCTAATTACTGGATTGGAATCAACAGGTTCATGTTATTGAAAATACTTCACCATCAATTTTCATATCCCTTAAAAACATAGAGATCCCAGGTGCTAAAATAGATAATAAAGATCCTTTATTCTAATCAAGCCAATATGGAGGAATCTAGGTACTGGTGGTTCATATCTGTGATCCTAACTCCTTGGGAGTCTGAGACAGGGAGGATAACAGTTTCAGGACAGCCTAGGTAGAAAAGTTTGAAATATTTCTTTCTCTTGGGTACATTAGCATGCTTCTGTCATTTCCAACTAAGTGGGAGCCTAACATAAGGAAGATCTTGGTTCTAGCCCAGACCAGTACAGCTAGGACACTCTATCTCCATGGAGGTAACCTAGAAATGGTGGTATATGTCTGTGATACTAAAAATGACCCGAAATCTCAAGTAGCCAGAACACAACTAATTAAAGGCCTGGTTCAAATGGAATAATACTCCTTCTTTCCAAACAATAACAACAACAACAACAACAACAACTCTACTCTATTTAATTACTGAAAATTGGGCTGGACATGTAGCCCAGTGGTGGGCTATTTGCCCAACATGCACAGGCCCTGGGTTTGATCCTTAGTCTCATCATCACCACCACCACCATTACACACACACACATACACACAAAAGAAACTTCAACAGTGGTTAGCAAGCTCCCATTTAAATGCTTCCAAAAATGGAAAATGGTCTACATTATACTCCCTTCCATTTTTTTGCCTGTCCTGGGCCTTGAACTCAGGGCCTGAGCACTATTCTTGGGTTTTCTCAAGGCTAGAGCTCTATCACTTGAGCCATAGCACCATTTCTGGTTTTTCTATGTATATGTGGTACCGAGGAATTGAACCCGGGTCTTCCTGCACTCTAGGCAAGCACTCTACCACTAGGCCAAACTCCCAGCCCACCCTTCAACTTTTTAAAACACAATTCAAATACTATATTGAGTCTAAATAATTTTTATAGTTCACAATCAAAGCTTTTGTCATTATATCTATTCTGAATATCATGAATAGTTTGGGTTAAGGAAGATTAAATCAGTAAGCATTTTATGAATTCTTGTCTTTCAGTTGTAGATACTACCTACTAGATTTCAAGAGCTGATTCATCCTAATAGTACAACATCAACTATAATGAGGAATTTCAAGGAAGGTAATTTTAAA
Source organism: Megascapheus bottae (assembly GCF_031878675.1). NCBI lineage: Eukaryota > Metazoa > Chordata > Mammalia > Rodentia > Geomyidae > Megascapheus > Megascapheus bottae. The sequence goes on along the minus strand of NC_143512.1, from coordinate 29,060,794 downwards.
ACTATAATTGCACCAAAAGGAAAACAATGAAAACAAACTTCAACTGACAATAGTTCTGTATCTCCCTGGCCTATGTGAAATCAAAATACTTTTAAGACAGGCAGCTAGGGGTTGAGAGCCTAGGAAAACCTCAAACAGTAGTGTGTTTACTTTTATATGGTGTATTTATCTGCAAGTCTATTTCTTTTACCAGACAAACATGTGCTTCTAAGAATTTCAATTCAGGTATTTATGATGGATAATGCGTACTTTGGATTTCCTCCTTATTTCATGATTTGCAGGATTAAATGTTTTAATTCCCATTGTGTGATAATGAAATAAAATGGAAAGTGAACACATAATCTAACCTACATGTGCATATTATACTATTGAAATAAATACTATGTTTTATGTCAACATGCACAGAGCTATGTGGCAAGGGGCATACTCATGGAAGAATTAAACCTCCCTGGACTAGTTTAAGTTTTATTTAAAGAGTGGTTTCTAATTTGACAGGTTTGGCATAGGGGAAAGTGAAAGCAAAGAGGTGGAATCCAGTGAGGCAGCTCTGGAAGGGGAAGTGCTATCAGGTACAGTAGCTGGTAAAGTAATAGCTGGAAATCATGAGGGTCACAGGCTTTGAAGTCAGTTCAGCTTTGATGTCTTACTCTCACAGTTAATTGTCAGATAGGATGGAAGGGGGAAAATAAGACTTTCCAATTCTGTCCGTGGTGCCCAATGCTCAAAAAAGCATAAAAGATCAGTTTCTGTGTGAACTTAAAGTGAAGCATTGTTTGGTTTTTATTTTTAACAAGTTTTAAATTGTTGATGCAATAATCAAAATTTTTCATTAGTAAGTTAATGCATACAAATATATGCAGTAAGCATATGTATATACAGAAAAATAATCTTGAATTTGTTATTAGAATATATGAATCAGAGAATGAGGATTTATATTAAGGTGATTTGGCCTTGTTAATATACTAGCGTATATGTATATATGCGTATATAAATATACATATATATGTATAGTTTTTAAATTTGAAGAACTTAGTAGCTTGAGACCAGTAAGCTTGTTGCAGGCAGTTAAAAACTCACAGGAAGAAGACATTATCTAGTCCAAGATCAAAGTCCAGAGAATCTGGTTACTTTTGGAAATAGACCAATCTGCCAAGTATGCATGCGAAAGAAATAAGCCACAATCAATGGGATAGTACATACACATGAAAGAGCATCTTGTAAATCACTGGTAAAGAAAAACTTATGGGAATGTCATGTTCAGATGGAGCATTATTTCTAACTTCAACCATTTCCATAACACTTTTAAGCAATTTGCTATATGAACAAATCATCAGCATTATTAAAATACTCAGTAATTCTGGAATTGAATATCCAGAACTTCACACAGGCTAGGCAAGTGTTTTACCACTGAACTATAGCCATGGTGCTCTAGCAGTTCCACCCTCCCTTTCCTCCCTCCCTCCCTCTCTTCCCTTTCTCCCTTCCTTTCTTCCTTCCTGGAACTTCTCTGTTTCTATGTTCTCATAGATAGCAATATACCACTTGAACCATGTTTCACTTCTAGCTTTGTACTCCAGAACTTTTTAAAAACATCAATTCATTTTCTCTATAAATTTCCCTATTTCTAGGCCAAAACAAAATAAATTTAATCCATTAAGCGAGTTTCATATAGTATTCATATCCTTTTCTAATAGATATTAGAATAAATATATAACTCTTTTAATAAGAAACCCAGTTCAGTGAGGACTATCCACAGTATGTATATAAAACACTAAGATAAAATTTGATGGGAAGAATACATTCTAATAATTTCTTGTGTGTTTTAACTGCAAACTATGGTTTCAAATATCCATGAGTCCAGCGATTTAAGGTAAGTTGAATTTCAAATATTTTCTTCAGTGTTGCATGTTTTTATGATTGTATCTAAAAACTTCCTTCAGATCCCTATGTAGAAAAAAGAAATTAGGTCCTTATCTCTGACTTTATTAATCCAGTATGAGTTAACCATCTTAATGTAAAACATGAAACTTTGAAGCTACTTTAGGAAAACAACTGAAGATACAAGCATATGTAATGTATTTATAAGCAGGACTCTAATAGCTAATGAAATAAGAGGAAAAACTGACAGATAAGATTGAATGAAATTAAAAACTTTCTGTACATCAAAAGAAACAATTATCAGAGTGAAAACTCATTGCCAGCTATTCATTGTTCAGGGATTCCTACCCAGAATATAAAATTAAATATAAATTCAAAAAATTAAACACCAAAATAATAAATATCCAATCGGTATATGAGCAATAAATTAGATAAATCCCTAAAATCAGCATGAATGGCCAATACACACATAAAATGAGCTAATCATAACCTCAAATGGAAATATAAGATAAACAACACTCATAGTCTCATTCCAGTCAGAATGTCTGGGAGCTTCATCAAAGATAGAATAAATTTTGGTACGAATCGGAGGTGAGATGGACGAGAAATGACCCTGAAAAGTAACTGGTGGTACTGTCCACCCACTATGGAAGTCATTATAAAGGTTTTACACATACACAAAGAAGATTACCTGCTAATTCACTTTTAAACACACATCTGAAAGAATTTAGGTCAGTATATAATAAAGATACTTGGACACCCACTACTCTAGCTCTACACATAATACTTTAGTTATCAAATCAGCTGACATGTCCATTAACATATAAATGCAAGAAAAAGGATGAAATAATGTAATTTTTAGGGGAAGGGATTATAATGGAGATAATAATGTTAAATAAAATAACCCAGATTCTTAAATAGTGAGTACTTGCTCTTAGGTGGAATCTAGATGTAAAAAAGGAAAAAAGACACTGGGACAACTTGTGGATTGGGACAAGAGGATTATGGGGTTGTAAATGTGATTGATGTGCATTGAATGTATGCATGAAAATGCCATAAGGAAACCAATCATTTCATGCAACCAATGACAAAGGAGTAAAATAAAACAATAAAGACTTGGTTGTTGGGACCTGTCAGCATTTATTTTAGGGACACCAAATAATGCATAGCTTAAAAAAATCAATAATATATACAATAGTGATGATGACCTGAGACTAAGGTTGTAACATAAACAGGTGGAGGAAAAATGCTACATTGTAATTTTCTTTAGTGTAATCTGTCTAAATTGCATTAACAAATTTTGTCTTCTCTAGGTAGAAACTAAAGAAGCAATTAAATATGCAAGAGAATTCAATGGGAAAAGGAAAAGAATGATTAAAAGTGTCATGGCACATCTCTCGTTTATGTGTTGGTATCATATAATATAAAGGGGAAAAAAAGGCAAAGCCAGCTATCTGAAGAGAAGGGTTAACTACCATTTAGGAAAACAAAATGTTATTCTACTGTTAAATTCTAAGCCTTTGACTGAAAACATAAACAACAGCCACTAGTGGGCAATTAAATTTGAAGAAGTAGCCCATAAAAAGTGGAATATTTAGTATGCATTAGAATCAGTTACACAGCATCTAATTTAATGGTTAGGTTTTTAAGTGTTCATATGATACATGTTAAATGTTCCTAACAAATCATATTCTGTAATGTAGCAAAATGACACTTTCAATGTAGTCCAAGGCTGGTAGGAGAAGAACATTAAAGCAAATTAAAGCATAATCTTTCATGTATGTTAAAAGGCTGAAAATCTGCATGCAATCGCAATAAAAACTTTAAAATGAATTTGCCATCCCAAAGTCATCTCACTAGACAGGAAAGAGGAACTTGGCATGTGACCATTAAATTACAAGAGAGCAACACTTCGGGGGTTAGAGGGCATTGATGACTTCCACAAATCTCCCCAGCTAAGGCAACAGATTAAGCTGGGGGGGAGGGGAATAGGATGCCCTACAACCTTAACCTGCTAATACCTTTAAATTCTTAAGAGTGACCTCTAGTCTGCTCTCTCATATTAGTTGTTAGTTACACTAATTACAGCTTAACTGGTATTGTTGATACCAGTCATTCCCTCGCTTGCTCCCCTCATCTGCCCCAAGACCTGTACAGAAAGGTTATCTCTAATAGCTTCAAATAACTTCGGTGAAATTCTGCTGTGCACATTAGGAGCACTAACCTCCAGTTTTGAATGGGTCTTTTATAGACATCAAAGGAAAGACACTAAAAGCAATGTGTGTTTGTGGATTCTATAAAGGAAGCTGTAAAAGTAAGAACAGCAACTGCTTCTGTGACTAGAACTTTAGAATGGTGAAAAAAAAGAGGTACTATATTTTATTTTTATGTACAGTTTTAACATAGAGAGGCTGGTGATTTCATCTTCAATGAGCTAGTTACACCTTAAGATGTTAGAAAAGTAATCCCTTCAAAATTTATGATTTTTAGAAAAGGATAATGAAATTTCTATTATGGTCTTTTAGAACTGTTTTAGGTTCAATATTTACATTAACATAAACCTAAGATTATATGGAGTCAGGCATAGAATTCCACTGACAAAGATTCAAATACCATCTGTGAAGCTGCAGTAAATTATCCCATAACATTAATCTTTAAACAAGGCACTAAATCAGATCAGAAACATACCAAAAAGATTTGGGGCAAGAGAGCCATAACTGAATTATTGAAGATTAATATAAATAGTTTCACACAAAAGAACTACAGATTCTCATCATGCTTTTTTTGTGTGTTGAATGCCACATACAGAATGTCTTCTAAATCCTAAAAATGTTGGCACACCTAAAAGGATATTTTCTAGAGGATACACACAAAAAAGGAAAATAAAACAAGAAAAATAAACAAGAGTGAATGGGGAGAATAACCTAAGAATGCTGTTAAGAAATACAACATACAATATCTGATTTTATAAAATACATTAGAGAATAATTATTAACCCTCCAGAAAGAACCTTTGTTTTATGAAAGCACATCTTAAAATCAAACCTTGTGTTCTTAAAAGATATTAAGCAACAGAAATTTGACTAAAATAAAACACTGTGGAAATGCAAATTGTAGTGATAAATTAAAGTATATGAGTCATCAAATCCAAGACAAAATTGATTTGAATATTACTTTATGTGTCACTTAAAAATGTTGCCAGAAGGAGTATCAATGTGTGAGAAGTAATGTATCTACTACATGGTAAATGGAACTATAACCAATCTATACATTACCCCAATAATAAAAAAAAGAAAAAAAGAAGAAAAAAGAAAAAAATCCCTGAAATAGAAAAATATTCCTTGCTATTAAATTATGAATAAATTAAAAAAAGAAAAACTATTGCCAATTTATTTTGACACATACTTTCTTATTACTAATTGTAACATATATTCAAAAGTTTAGCTAATTAAAATAATCACAAAGTCGATGAAATTTAATAATTTATAACAGATTGACTTACCTATCAATGTATCTAATGAATAAGTTGTTTTTGTGAGAACAGTCTCATTTTGAAACACAGTCACTGGATGATATTAAATAACTTAATGGTATATAAAACACTGACAGGACACTGACAATGTATTTTCTACTTTCTTTGAACACAAAAGAGGAGCAACAGTAGCTGACAGTTTTCACTTGAGTAATTACTGATTAGCAAATATTCCTCGACAAAATATTGATCAGCTAATATTCCTACTTTGTCCAAAAGTGATTTAAGGCAGCTTATTTGGGAAATGAACAGAAAAAAAAATCAGAATTAGAGGAAAAGGATAAAAATCAAAAGATGACAAAAATATTACTTTAATTCGATGCAAAATAATTTGTGACCAGTAAAATAGATTAAGTTTCTGTGAAGTAGATTCGATGACAGTCACAGGGGTTCTAAAATGACACAGGATAATTATGGCAGATATACTAACATCATCTGTCTTTGGGGCAGTACAAGTATTCAGCTCCAAGCAGTTTTCATTGCGCCTGTTACAAAGCCAGGTCCACTCTCAACTCCTTCATAAAATATGGAAACTGCTTTCTAAACAAATATATTTTCTGCAAATATGAAAAGGAAACTACGATTTTACTTAAGCCATTGATTTTAGTACTCGATGCTGTTTCTCAATTACCCAATCCTTTTCAGTAGTTCATGATATTTTAATAAATTTTAATTAAGCAACAGTTTTTCAAAAAATTTAGAAATCTGGTGGAAACAAATGATTTGAGAATAAATCGGTGGATCTGCTAAACCACTAATTTCTAGGAGTATGCTGATTAGTGGCATCAGGACAAATATTAGTAGTTTTATGTAACTGTCAAATTATTTTAGGTTCTAGAAAAAAAGGCCTTTAGAACCTTACAAATTTGTATTGTGGCTTAGGCTACCTGATATACATCAATAAAAGGACTGGATACATGAAGAATCATTTTACATCTTAAATGGCAGTAGAAACAACAAAAGCATTCTAAAACCGTTTTTCTATTAGTTTGATGTTTTTAATTTTGTTATGGTAGTATTGGTGTATGAATTTGGAGCCTTTTACTAAAGCACTCCACTTCTTAAGCCATGCCCTTTTGCTTTTAGGTTATTTTTCAGATAGCATTCTGTACTTTTGTCCAGATTGGTCTTTGGTTACATTCTCACTATCTATGCCTCCAACATAGCTGGCACTGCAGTGGTGTACCACAATACTCAGCTGATTTGTAGTTATGAAGTCTTTGTAACTTTCTGTCTGGGCTGGCCTTGAATTGTGATGCTTAACCCATCCTTAAGAGATACATTAGCGAGGTGTGGCACCTATAATTCTAACTATTCTGGAGGCTGAGATATGAGATTTCCAGTTCAAAGCCAGGCCAGGGGGAAAGTCAGTGTAACTCCCATCTCCAATTGAACACACACACACACACACACACACACACACACACACACACACACAGCAAGAAGTGGTTGTGTGACTTAGGTAGTAGTGTGTTCACCTTGAGCACAAAAACTGGGATAACATGCAGCCTCTGAGTTCAAGCCTCAGGAATGAGAGGTGGGACGGGGGGCCAAGGATGGAGAGCGGAGCTGGGAGGGGCATGCTAAATGATCCCAGCACTAACAAGTGAAGGCCCACTTGGGTTCCATGTGGAGTTTGAAGTTAGCCCAGGCAAAGACTCTGTCCAAAAGTTAGGAGGAAAAGGAAAAAGGAAAAAGAACAGAAAGACTCATCTTAAAATCTTTAAGTTGAATGTCAATAAGATAGTTCATGTAATTATATCCTAAAAGCTAATAACTTTTGGGCTTGGTGGCTAGATTTTTTTAACCACTATATTTGATTCTTATTTGAAGTAACAAACTTTCTCTAGTGTCCTCCCCATTCTTCCACTATTCCCCTTTTCTCCTTAGTCCCTTTGCTTCACTCCTAGTCAAGGTCCTCTGACCTTGGAAGGGTTTCACATGCCTCTTAACTGAATCACTTGCATATTTTCCTGAGGGGTGCTCCTTTGTCCATTCCTCTAACACTGGTCACTTAATAAAATCCTCCTTGGTTTTCTAATTCACTTCTGGCACTTCCTCTCTACTTCTGAATCTTCTGTTGGTAGCCCTTAGCAAATACTTTTATTTTTTATTTTATTATCAGGGTGATGTATAGAGGGGTTACAGCTACATTTGTAAGGTCGTGAGTACATTACTTCTTGAACATTGTTACCCTTCCCATGTTTTTCCCCCATTTTCCTTCCCTCCAACCCCTCACAATTTGTAAAGTTCATTTCCAACATATTGTCTTGTGAATATTGCTGTTACATTGGTTCATCCTTTGTCCTTTGTCGCATTATCTTGTTTTTCCCTTCCCTTCCCTGATTCAAATAAACAAAAAAATGTATATGCAACATACAAGGTACCAAAGTCAGATACAGCAATAACAGAGGATAAACTAAGCAGGGGAGAAAATGAGAAAAAAGTAAAGAAATAATTTCACATAATACATTCAAAAAAACAGCCACAGGATAAAACTCTTGTTTCCCTATCGTGGAGTTCATTTTGCTTAGCCTCACAGCTTTTGAGCCATTGCACTCCTTAGTAGATACATCTAGATATTTGGTCACTGTGGAACAAGTTTAGAGGAGACGTGTACTGCTTGTGAGAGTGTGAGGAAGACAAGAAGTTGGTCTGGGGCCAGAACAAGAATGCTTTGGAAATGGCCAGAACTGCTAGGCTGGGTATTATCATTTTGTTTGTCATGTTCAGGTGTATTACCAGTGCTGTTTGTAGCTAGAATTTTGCACAATAAATTTAAAATATAAATATTAATGTGTACATATACTTGGTTATGGAATAATGTGAGAAATCCAATCGTCATTCATCTATACTTTCATAATTTATTATCTATTGGGAGGTTAGCAATATAGAAATACACTCAGATAATGTAATAGAATGAATATGTATATTTGTGATTAGGACAAGTAAAGTTTTATGGTGTACCTTAGAAGGTCTTTGAGTAAATGTGATAAAGATTTATGAGATAGTCTACTGAATAAGTGGACTCATTATTGCCCTCATTCAAACAATGATCAAAAATCTAGACTTGCCTTTCAGTGGGAAGTAGAATTTCATTTATGGTTTTATTTTAACTAGAGTATCACTGGATCAACTGTGAGAATATTTAAATCTCACAAATTCAAGCACCTTCTGTTTCCTAAATGCTCACATTGTATATGTGTGCGCTCAGAATGTTCACCAAATAAATTGTTTACTGACTAATGAAAGAAACCTTAGTTTAAAAATAAAAATGATGAAATAGTTTATGAAATATGCCACGTCTGGAACCTCAAATGAAAAGAATAAAGATTCTCTCACTTCTCATTGAAAAGCATTACATTTTTGTTATTATTTTATTTAAAATTTCTTCGCTTAGAAGACAAAAATTTATGGTGCTAGATTATCTACTTTAATGACATGCCACAGAAGCTGCAAACATTCTTTTCTACCCATGGTGTTAGTATGATTGCTTTTTAGCAAAGTAAAAACAACAATATAAATCTATGTACAGTAGGAATTTTCCCTACCTCCTGTCTTTAGTTTAAATCACAAAAGTAATACATATTTAGCAAGTATACTGATACCATAAAAACACTTGAAATGTGGTAAGCATTTATAATATGTACATGCTGATGTACACGGGTATTATATAAAAATAGAGTTAATGTATTTTTTAAAACTTACTTGCCGTCTACTTAGACTTAGCAATGTTCTTAAAAGTGTTTATGAAAACAATCATTTAAACACTTCCTCTCTCTTCTGTCTCTCTGTCTGTCTGTCTCTGTGTCTCTGTCTGTCTCTGTCTCTGTCTCTCTCTCTCTCTCTCTCCTTGACAGTCCTGGGGCTTGAACTCAGGGCCTGAGCATGGTCCCTGGGCGTTCTCAAGACTAGAACTCTACCACTTGAGCCACAGCACCACTTTCGGCTTTTTCTATGCATGTGGTACCAAGGAATGGAACCCGGTGTCTTGGTTAATATGAGGCAAGCACTCTATCATTAGGCCAAACTCCCAGTCCCAACAATTCTTCTCTTAGTTTAGCTTTGCTTTTCTAAAACATGATGCAATCAGAATGAATTAATGACAAGTCACTTGATTGTCCTGTTAGATTAGTCTGATAAAATTACTGGCCTACAAAACTTAACAAAAAGGGACAGAGCTTTCTTGATAGATTCATTCGCAAGCCATTTTTTTTTCAGAAAACTTAGGAATTATATTGTTATGAAATATCCCAAATTTTCTTCCTAACATAATATTTCTCAACTCGTCACTGGGTTCCAATAAACAGGTACCATAATTCTTCTGCTATAGATAGAAGGTAGGAGACAGGGAAGGGGAAAGAAAAACAGAGGTAGAGAGAAAGCAGGGAAGAGGGTATGGAAGGAGGGAAAAAGGTTTCTTAAAGATGGGATTGAGGTTGCAGTTAAGTGGCAGAATGCGAATACACACGTAGCATCCAAACCCTTAGGTTAATCACCAGCAACACAAACTTACATTCACATACATACATTTTTCTGAAAGTTACATAATTTTGGAATGGTAATATTATCTATATAAATGACTAAGAGAAAGACTGCAGATCTGGAACTATTTTAGCATTAGCTATAATATTGTCCTTCTCTTTATTAACTGTTTTGTAGAAAAAAATAAGTCTCCTTGTCTTCCTATAACCAACTCCAATATAGACCCATATTTTGTTCAGGTCATAAGTGATAGCTATTAGAGTTCAATTGTGGCTGCAAAACTTATGTTGAACTCCTAAATATTGGTACTTTAGAATTTTATCTTATTTGAAGATAGGGTCTTTACATAGATTAAAAAAGTGGAATGGAGGGGTAACAAAAGGGTGACAGAGACAGTGGAGTTTCATAAGCTGAAGCTTGCTGAACTAAAACAAGAATGTCTTGCTCATGGTTTGGAGACTAAAGGAATAAAACAAGATCTCATCAACAGGCTCCAGGCTTATCTTGAGGACCATGCTGAAGAAGAGGCAAATGAAGATGATGTATTGGGAGATGAAACAGACGGAGAGCTGTCTGTCAAAGAAGACTCCTCCCCCCCCACCCTGAGAAAACTGTTGATGTGGCAGCAGAGAAGAAGGTAGTAAAAATTACATCTGAAATATCACAGACTGAGAGAATGCAGAAGAGAGCTGAACAATTCAATGCACTTGTGACTTTGGAGAGTAAGAAAGCTGCTTATGCAGCTAGGCTTGGAACTTCTGTCCCAACAAAAGGTCTGTCATCTGACAAGACTACGATTAACCGGAATAAGCAAAAGGAAAGAGCACAAAGATTTGGTTTGAATGTCTCTTCAATCTCTAGAAAGTCTGAAGATGATGAAAAACTAAAGAGAAAAGAACGTTTAGAATTGTCACAAGTTCAGCTGGAACTGGAACCACAGAGGATTCAGAGGCAAAGAAGAGGAAAAGAGCAGAGTACTTTGGGATTGAATGATGAAAAGTTCTTCATGCTTTCTGTTCTCTAGTGGTTTCCATCCATTTCTATGGTTCTTCTTGGTTACATACATATCTCAGTGAACAGTCACATGACTATTACCTCCTACTCCCAGTGAGGAGTATCTACCCCAGGTACATCTGTGAACTCCAGCAGCAGTTGGACTCACTGCTATTCCAACTTACAGGTTGTTATGTTTTTTTTTAAGTTTTATTGTTTTTTTTTAGAATTCATTAATGTTGATTTTTACATCATATTTTAAATGACAAGTTTAACAAACAAGTGTTCAAGGAGGGAATCTCTATTTACAATCACTGGGACTTAGTATTTAGAATTTAATCAAAATTAGACTAAGGGTTTGTATGTCATAGAAACATATTAATTTAAAAAATAAAATATTATGTCTATAGAGTCATAGGTTTTCATGTCTATATAGTTATGTTTATATTTCCATTACCATGTAAAGGTTGTTATGTTTTTGTTTTTATTACTTTGCTTGTTAATAAAAAATGTAACAGGAAGACTTCAGAGTGGGTCAGGCACTACGGATACCAACAGGATGGTATTTCTGTAAAGGAGACATATGGAGAAGACGACTATCTGCAAGCCTTTCCCCCCCTCACAATTTCCATTAAAAACAACTTTCAAACTCTTAAAACAATGCAACAATAGTTTATTTTTTAACAACTTAGTTAGCTCTTTGATTACTAGCCCTTATAAGCTGATGTAGCAGACTTTCGAAAAACTAGGTAGGATGGATGCTTGTGCTAATCAGCTTTCCATTTCTGTAATACTCGAGATAAACAACTTATAAGAGAGCTTGTTTTGGCACATCAGTCTTAAGTTGATGATGTGGTGACCCTATTGCTTTGGGCATTTGATGGAAGAGCAATTGATGCTGGAGCAGAAGGTAAAGCAAAATTGCTCTTCATGACCAGCAGGCAGAGGAGAAGAAAAGGGTTTGGCCCTCAGTTTCCCTTCCCTAGCATACCTTCAAGGACAGATGAGTCCCTCCCCCTAGGTCCACCTCCCTGAGGTTCTACCACCTTTCAATAGTGCCAAGCCAAGGATGAGTCCTTTAATGCATCTGTTATGACTCAGTCCAACATTGACCATCAATTCCCAATAGCAAAAATTATGTTTTTTTGGCAATTGAGATGAAAGGTTCTACTATTTTTTTTTCTGTTCTTTGATTTATTCAGTTTGGCTACACATTGCCGAGCATCTTCCAAATGAAAGTTCCTAGGGAAACAAAAGGGTGACTGATGAATTTATAAATAAGCATAGCAAGGGAATGGTGGCAGCATGATGAATAAAGTTATTACTTCCTATGTATATGAGAAGTCCTTAGGATTTCTTTCTGTCTCATCTAAGTTTACACTTCCATCAATTCTCATGCAATTGCCCCATAGAAATTGAGTCCAAAAGAAGTAATTAAAGTCACAGAGATAGTAGGAACTAGGCCCACAAATAAGTGTCTCTCTGCCACTTCTGGCCTTGCCCAGAGAACCACACATACTTTGTAGGTATCTCAGGTTTAGAATTTTAAAAAAATCAGTTCATGTTGTCAGAGGCATTACATACATAATAAGAAGGCCAGAGATACAGATTTAGAAAATCCTACTCCAACTACCATATCATATGATTATAAATTACAAGTTGTCACAACATGTTTATTTATTCAGTGTCTATATGTTTTATCGACTAAGCTCCTTGAGGGTCAAGCTGAGCCTGAAACCATTGCATCTTAGCACCAAGGACACTACCTGTAATATAGAATACGTTATTGTTATATGGATAAATGGGAAATATGGAAATTTAGCTTAAATTTTAGTCTATAATTTATTCACAATATATATATATATGCTGACATCTTATAGTTTCCAGTGTCTCAGAATGTGGCTATATTTAGAGACAGTATCATTAGAAGTAATTAAGCTAAAATGAAGACATTAGGATGGATGGGCTGTCCTAACCCAGCATGAAAGCATCCTTAGATATGGAAGTATGGACATAGCCACAAGTAGGGAGAAAATATGAATAAAGAGACAGGGGAAGAAAGCTATGTGCAAGTAGGAGAAGAGAGTGCATGTATGCCTCTCTCACTTCACTTTAACCTCACATATCCTTCTTCCAGAACTGGGTGAGATTGCATGCATTGTTTGAGGAGCCTCATCCCTGGTCCTAGAAAACAATGCAACACATTCTCTCAATTATAAAGATTTATGTTGGGAATATGCCTGCTCCATAAGTAGTATTCAATGTATTAAAGTTAGTCCAGGAGCTATAGCATCTTCTCTAAAGAAAGACAAAATGAGTTTTCTTGTATATTGCACCTGCTTCCAGAGGCGAGGCATAGGAACTGACCTATCCTTCCAACCTAAGATCTCACTGATATCCATTTGGTTTATTCAAAAACTACACATAGAGAAAAAAAATCAGGACTCCGGTATTTTCAAACACTTTCTGAAATTGGAAAATAAACATTCAGAAACAGAAAAAAATGGTTTGGATTATATTATATCCCAAATATTGGCTAACTAAACAGAGGTATATAAACATGCTTATTGTAATTGTAAATTACCATGTTGTGCAGGAAAATAGACATATGGCAGGTGTCTTCACTTACTAAGCTACACTACAGCTCTTTAACATTAATCTGATTTTTCAAAAACATCCTAAAATAAGTTTTAGCAATGTTTTCTTATACTTTCTAGTATGCCTTTATTGAGAGTGCCGTCTTCCTTTTATGAAAGCTACAAGTGTAACTAAAAGTGAAAAGATTAGACTTTCTTTTTAAAATATTGCTTTACACTGGGAACTTTCTATTTTATTGACAAAAAAGGCTAGGAAAGGATCGCTTTTGGAGCTTCAGATTTCTTAAAGTCTTTCTTTAAAAATATTCCTTAGATTTTTTTTGGTTGTAAACTAATATAGAAAAAGTTCTAAAAAATCACTAACAGCATACTGGTGGCTCATACCAGTAATTCTAGCTAATTAGGAGGCTGAGATCTGAGGATCACAGTTGGAAGGAGGCCTAGACAATAACGTATGGTGGATTCTTTATCTCCAATTAGCTACTAAAAAGCCAGAAGTGGAACTGTGGTTTAAGTGGCAGAGTGTTAACTGTTAACAAAAAAGCTCAAGGACAGGACCCAGGCCCTGAGTTTAAGCTGCAGTACCGGAACACACACACACACACACACACACACACACACACACACACACACACTGAATAAATTGCTGATAATACCAATAGGTGCATTTAAATTTTCAAAAGCAGCCAGGCACTGATGGTGGCTCATGCCTGTAATCCTAGCTAGGATTACAGGAGGTTGAGAGCTGGTGCTGGTGACTCATGCTGGTAATTCTAGCTAATTAGAAGGCTGAGATCTGAGGATTGTAGTTCAAAGACAACCCTGGGCAAGAAAGTCTGTGAGACACTTGTCCCCAAGAAAATACTCAAAATGTCTACAGTGGTGCTCTAGCTCAAGCAGTAGAGCACCAGCTTTCAGTACAAAGCACAAAACGGCTCAGGAACAGCCCCCAGGCCCTGAGTTCAATTCCTGGACTGATTAAAAAAAAGCATTAAGACGCTTCATAAGCTGTTTTTTTTATTTTGCAATCTATTCTGAAATATAGATATATACAAACATACTATTTTGACTATACCCTAAAAATGGGTGCAAGGTTTTCAGGTTAAGAATACATGCCTCCTTACATAAACGAAAGTTCTGGTAAAGAAATATTCTCGAATGATGATGGTACAACCATACAGACGTTAAGAAAGAGCTGCAGAGCTACTTCACATTGCAAGTCATTCCATTTCAATACGCCTGCCTAGGCTGCAGAACTGCAGAAGGAGCCCCGTCAGTGAGTGCCTCACATGAATGCTGACAGCACCTTGTTCATTGTGGCTCTGACTGCACAGATAGCACCTTCCACAGGTGCTCGGCATGAGCAGTGTAGGAAAGAAGGAATGGGGTTTGTGCCTGTGACTTTTAGTGGGACTGACCATAGTAAGTGGCGAATCACCTAGAGTAATAAGCCATTGGGGTGTGACTCAGTGTTCACAGCCCTTGGTACACTCAGTGCTCAACCTTCCGACACCGACAGGAAGTCTCCCTGCACACTCCTTCCCTCCCATTCTCAAGCCTTACCTAAGGTTTTGTGTTTGTACAAAATTCTGCTTACAAGTAAAGAGGTATGCTAATTTTCTACGACTTTACAGTTTTTTCACTCAATATTGTGTTTGTGTGGGGAAAAAAGTTTATAAGTGTTTCAACAAGTGACACTTTCTTTTTTTCCTTTTCTTTTCTGGTCTGTCCTGGGGCTTGAGCTCAGGACCTGGGGGGGGGGGGGGGAGGCTGTTCTTGAGCTTTTGTGCTCAAGGTTAGTGTTCTACCACTTTGAGACACAGCTCCCGCTTCTGGGATTCGGGTGGTTGGTTAATTGGAGATAAGAGTCTCACACACTTTCTGGCCTGGGCTGGCTTTGACCTGGGATCTTCAGATCTCAGCCTCCAGAGTAGCTAGGATTACAGGCGTGAGCCACTCATGCCTGGCTAACACTGACATATTTCCATTGAAAAATTAAAAAAACCCAAGATATCAAAACTGTATATACTTTAATATACCTTAATATCAATGCTAGAGAAAAACAGAAAAGAACAGTCACAACAACAAAAGCAACAAAATTCAACGTCCCCCTCAAGTTTTCCTTGTAAGTCCCACCCTCTCCCCTAGGAATGTTTGAGACAGCCAATGGAGTCTCTACAAGCTGCAACGAACCCCGGCGATGTTTCCTCCCCCTCTTTCTCCGCATGCCCACCTGCCCATGGCTCAGCTTGAAAGCCTGGGGAGGCCCAGGGTGGTGGCCGGGGCCGAGAGCAGGGCTCCTCCGGCCTGAAAGTGAGTAGCGGAGTACAGGGGTGTGAGGCAGGAGCCCCCATAGTGGTGGAAATCAAAGTGGAGGCCGGGGGCCAGGGGAAAGCACATGGGTGGTCCCGGGAAAGGAGGCCGGGCTGCCCCCACATTCTCCCGCAGGGAGACCTCAGTGGCCGGCCAACTGCCCATCTGGCCGCGGTTGTAAAACCACACTTGGACCAGGTCCTTCTGCAGCCGGAGGTGGCCAGCAATGCGGCTGATCTGCTGCGGGGTGGGTTTCGGGCACTGCAGGAACAGCTTCTCCAGGTTGATTCCGATCCGCCGCTCCCGACTGGCCCGTCTCCGCTTTCGCCCCTGCTGTAGAATCATATCCATTTTGCACAGGCCCAGAAGGTTCTTCTCGTCCACTTCCTCCAGCCACATTTTCAGCAGCGGCCGCAGCTTCCACATGTTGGCCAGGCTCAGCTGCTGGGCCTCGAAGCGGCAGATGGTGGTCTGGCTGAGGACCTTCCCGAACATCGCGCCCACGGCGAAGCCCACATCGGCCTGCGAATACCCCAGGGTCAGCCTCTTCTGCCTCAGCTCCTTGGCCAGCTGCTCCATCTCCTTCTCGATGGCCGACACGTCCTCAGGCACGGCCAGCTTGGGGATGCAGCGCAGGGCGATGTAGGGCCCCAGGCAGGTGCCCTCCGGGGGGCTTCGGAACCATGCCCCAGCCTCCGCAGCTCCGCGGGGGGCGATCTCTCCCAGGAGCTCGTACGGTGGGGGTCCAAGGGGCATGCCCCACACCTCGGGGCCTCGGCAGATGCCAGAACCCACCCCAGGCCGCACCACCAGCCGGCCAGGGGCGGCCGGGGGGCTCAGCCAGGTGGGCGTGTCCACCCGCAGAGGCACCGCCCCTCCGGGGACGCCCCCGCCACTGCCTGGGAGGGGATAGACGTTTGAGGGCCTGAGTCCCGCCATGGGCTAGGACGACCCCCCCCCCCAGCAAGAGTCTGGTAGGAACTGATGGCTCTCGAGGCTTCGGAACAGCCACCAGCCTTGCCCTCGAGCCCCGCCCGCCCCCCCGCGGGCAGGCCCAGGGGTGCATGCGGCCTGCAGGAAATGGTGCACTCCCACCCTGTAACAAAGCCAGTCTTGGCGGGGGGGGGGGGACTGCTGCGAGCATCTCTTCATTCCTTCCTCCCCCCACCAACTGTATAGACAAAATACTGCCAACAGCCAGCCCCCCTGTGCACATCCTCAGCCTATGGGCCTAAGCACCCTAAGCCTAACCGAGGCCTAGCTAGCATCAGTTTGCTGTCTCAGATTCTATCCCTGCCTCCACACCATGCCCCAGGCATTGATGGGGCAGTTGTTCAACTCTGTATGCTTTGCCTGCCTGCCTCTCTTCCTCCCTCCTTCCCTCCCTCCCATCTTCTTCCCTTCTTTTTCCGCTTGTTCTGGCTCTCTCCTCTCTCCTCTCTCTCCCTCTCCCCCTCCTAACTCACAGAACATCTAGCATCTAGTCTTACATACACTGTCTCCCAAAACATCTGGATTCTGCCATCTTCATCCTACATTCGTTCATTTTATTTCAGTTATGTCATAAAGCTTCTCCTCTGAATTATCACAATAACTGTTTAATTGGTTTCTTATCATTTTCTTTTAGGTTCTTCTTCTATACTGATAGAGATAACTTTAGAACAAACAGACCAAATCTTGTCCAAAGGCAATCCAACCCAAAACACATACACAGAAACCAATGCCATTTTTCTTACCAGCTAATAGTTCATAATGTGGGCACTCATTCCTGAGCACAGTGTACATGGCATCTCTCCATTGTGCTTCTTCCCTGCCAGCCTTATCAATCACACATCACACTTTCATCTTATCTCATGCTCCCAAGAAAATATATCATGCTTTTCATGCCCATTATGCCTTTGTCCATGGCATTCTGTCAGCCTGAAATTGTTTCCCTGTTTTCAGCCTCATTTTTTTATATCATTCTGAGTTTTGTTCAAATACCCCTTCCTTAAGACAGAGAACACCCTATTTAAATGGCACCCCTTGTTTCTCATTCTTAATCTAGTTTTAGTATGATATGCATTACTATGCAATACATTTTTGTCTACCTTATTGTCAAGAAGGCATGGATTTGTCTAGTTCAATACTATGTCTACCAAGTCTTTTTGTAGGGAGGCACAGTCAGAGGGTTTGAACTGGGAGCCTGGATGCTGTCCTTGAGCTCTTTACTCAAGGGCAGTGTTCTATCACTTTGAGCCAGAGCATTACTTTCAGTTTTCTTGTGCTTAACAGAAAATAAGAGTCTCATGGACTTTTCCTGCCCAGGCTGGCTTTGAACCGGGATCCTCAGATCTCCCGAGAAGCTAAGAGTCACTGATGTCTGGCTGCCTTAAGTCTTTACTATAATATTATTAGTAATAATATTAGTATTAATAAACATCAGTAATTATTTTATGTCTATATTTTCAATAAGGAATTATAAAACTCAGAACATAATAGAACCTTGACTGATAATGTTTAATATATGTTTGCTACAAGATAACCTTTATGATTCTGAGAGTGAAACTCATTTACTTCAGGCTTAACATTGAGAAATGACCTTCCCCAGTGCTTCTCATCTCTTCTCTCTTACACAGAACAAGGTCCTTCTTTGCTTCTTCCTAGATGAGTTTTTCCTACAAGAGGGTAGTAACCTAGGACTAAATCAAACTCAACACTACAGGCTAACAAGGTTGTAGAGATGGCCTTGGAGGAGGAAATTAACTGCTGTCAACTCAGGCCAAGATTTGATTTGCCCGTAGTATGTGTCTTCACTGTAACTTCTGTTAGAATTTGTGCTAGTGAAAGGCAGAATTTCTGTCTCTTGTTCAGTGCTAAATCTTTAGCATCTACACTAAATCTGGTATACAGTACAAAATCAAGAAACATTCATTGAGTGTTGAATAATGTCTCTGAAGCATTAATAGTGAAAGACTTCCTATTAGTCTTGACTTAGATTGTATGATGATCTCCTAAACATAGAGGTCCCCCTCTGACCCAGCAATCCCACTCCCAGACATTTATCCAGATAGCCAGAAACAAACCTACCAGCACAACCAGACTCATTGAAGCATTATTCACCATAGCTAAGATACAAAACCAACAAAAATGCTCCTCAGTAGATGAATGGATCATGAAGAGGTGTAAATGTACACCATGGAATTCTATGCTGCCATCAGATAGAATGGCATTGCCCCATTTGTAAGGAAATGGAAAAACCTGGAAAAAGTATTAAGTGAAGAACGCCAGACCCAAAGAAAGACAGGCTCCATGGTTTCCCTCATTTGCAACAATTAGTATATGTTGAGGATTCTCTTTTAAAAAATTTTTATTAGAGAATTTATTAACATTGACTTTTACATCATATTTCAAATGACATGTTTAACAAACAAGTATTCAGGAAGGGAATCTGTATATACAATCACTGACAGATTTTAGAACATAGTTAAAATTAGGCTAAGGGTTTGTATATCATAGATACATATTAATCTATGTAATAAAACATATTTATAGTCATAAATTTTTATGTCTATGTAGTGAGGATTCTCTTAATAGGGGATCATAATAGCTCAAAAGCTATGTACATATGGTCATATAGGATGAGGCTGAGCAAAATGAACTCTAGGATATGGAAATGAGGTTTATCTTTGTGATTGTTCTTAATATACTGTGTGAAGCTATTTCTTTTCTCTTCTTTTCCCCTATGGTTTATTTCGTGTTGTTACAGTATCTGAATGTGGTACCTAGTATATTATATACAAGTTTGTTTATTTGAAAATGAGAAGGTAAGGGAAATACAAGATGAGTGAGAGGGGTGGGAAGAGGGAAATTAGGAGAAAAACATGGGAAGAAGAAACAATGTTCAAGAAGCAATGTACCCACTACCTGATGAATGTGACTATACATCACCCCAACAATAATTAAAAAAAATCTTGTCTGTCACCGTGTTTATTGCCTATTTTAAGCATATGCCTGCCACAAAGAAAAGCTCATATTCTTAAAGGAATTCTTGATATCATTTAAAAAGTATATTTAATATGCTACAGAAGTGGGACTAGCTAGGGATATGAGAAAGAGTATATTGGAGATGAAAGAGAAACAGAGAAAAGCTGATGGGAATGCCCAGGACAAACAGCACTGCTAGGATGAGGGGGTTTGGGAGGCTAATCCATCACCTTCAACAAAAATAGTAAATGATTAGATTACAATGTAAGAATTGGATCAGTTTTACCCATAGGGAATTACAAAGTACAGATAAGAAACATATAGTTCCAGACTTCCATGAATTTATAATCTAAATGAGAGAGAAAGGTATCTGTCAGAAGAGGACAGCTATATTCACCAAAGAGTTATTCAGAGACTTCTATTACTAGGATCTTTGGGATTAGCAGATTTCAGAAGTTATTTTAGGTAGAAGTATAGAGAATTAGTATTCTCTATATTAGAATTTGTATTGTTAGGTTCTCTTGAAATAACTATTTTAGGGATGTGAAAGTCACCTTTCAGAAACCACTGATGGCAAGAAGCAGGAATGCTGGAAGAAGTCTCAGGAATAAATGCCTTTATTACATAAACCAAGGTATATTTGTAATAACTTATAGTAATGACTTGGAGGATTACCACAGCCTCTCTTGTCTCTCAACTAACAGCCTTTTCCATTTATACAAATTTCTGTCCTAAACAATTGGCTGAAGTCTCATGTTTTAGCTCTCTGGCAAAGAAATATGGATCCCCTTGGTGGCTATAGATACCATTTACATTATATATGTGCAAAGCAATGTGCTAATCCATGGCTATGTATAATTCTCCAAGTACAGTAAGCCTGACCAAAGGCATATGAGTGTAATAGTTATTTACATGTTGGTTAATTTATTATGTGTGTATGTGCACACATTCATGCATGTGTGTGTGTGAGGGGGGTATTCACCAATATTGAGGCCTTAACTCAGGGCCTGGACATTGTCCTTCAGCCTTTTTTTTTTTTTTTTGCTAGTCCTGGGGCTTGAACTCTGAGCATTGTCCTTGGGCATTCTTTTTATTCTTTTTTGAGGGGGGGCAGTCCTGGGCCTTGAGCCACTGGTACTTGGCTATGGATGCTGTGTTTTAAGTTAATGTCAGTTATTGTTATTTGTCAGTTATTTCTTTCACCACGAAGGTAATTTTAGATTCATTTTCCAAACTCAGATCTTAAAACACTCCTTACACTTCTGAAGCAGAAAGACAGTGCCTTGTTCAAATTTATATTAGAAATCCCCAAATAAAGTAACCTTTAAAAAAGGTAGTTAAAAGTTGGGTGCCCATGGCTCAAATCTAATTCTAATTAATCAGCAGGCTGAGATCTGAGGATTGCAATTCAAAGCCAGCCTGGGTAAATAAGTCCGTGAGACCCTAATCTCCAATAACCAGCAAAAAGCCAAAAGTGGCTAGTGATTGTGTGCTATCCTTGAGAACAAATATTCAGGAACAGTGCTCTGAGTTCAAGTCCTAGGATTAGCACCAACAAAACAAAACAAAAACAGTAATTAAATGAACAGAGCAAACCAGAAGATCTAGGAATGATGCCAAACAAAAAGCAAGGTAGACCAGATGATCCTGATCTTTATTATCTTCTGCAGGTATTCCAGTAAGTTAGTTCTGACCAAGCATCAGGACATCAGACCTCATAGCAACATAAAGCCCCAGTAACCGAGTCAGTCAAGGAGCAAGACAAAAGACAAAGGCAAGAGACAAGATTCAGACATTCATCACTAGGAAGTCTTTTGCAACTATCTAAAAGTAAAGTCAGGAATCCAGGAAAACTCTGGCAGCTAACTATTATAAGGAAAGATGCCTCCCTTGTCACAGTGAGAGAATTAACACCACACATTATAGCGAGTTCTTCACTGAGAACTACCTCAAAATACACCCAAATGATCAGACTGTCAATTCTTTTTTTTCACAAATTTAAGTACTAAATGGATAAGGGCAATGTAACAGCAAGGATAAATTATGCAGTTAAGAAAACTAATAAATTACATAAAATAAAACATTTAAGCTGTTACAACATAGAAAGAATTAATGAAATCAATATAGTAACTAAATTAGATTATGTATTGCTCTTTGGGACAATACACATTCTACATAACAATGGCACTACTCAGCATAGGGATTAACAGAGGGTAAGTAGGGTGAAAGTAGCTATTTGAGAGTAACATCATACAAGGTGTTTTGATGTCTATGAAATATGTAGAAAAGGTTGGGATGGAGTAATGTAGAATTGCCTTGATTCTTGTTCAAAGAATAGATTTTTATTAGATTAGCAAAGAATGCTGTGATGCAACTGTTTTTTAGAAATAAATGATCACGATAAAAATATAAAGCGACAGTAATACAGAGGTTTACAGGACACGGATAAAACCACTCTATTTCATTTTGTACATTTGAGAAATTCATGAGATATGAGTTTCCTATGCTACACTTCATATGCATATTTGAAAGGTCGCAGGAAACCCTCTGGACAATTACTATATAATTACAAAAATAAGTGAAGGTTAGGAACAGAAAATAGGTCCTGTCTGGGAAAGAGTTGCTAGAAGGAACAGAAAGGGTGAATGCAGAGGGTGAAATCAGATTACTTTATGTACATGTGGGAAAATAGAACAATGAAGCATTGGGAAGGAGGAAAGGGAGAGGAGGGACAATGACAGGATATATACATATATGGACTTGTCAAAATGAAATTCCCTTGTACAACAATTTAGTGCTAATGCATAAGAAATATTAAGCAAAACCTCTCTACAATCCTCACCAGAAGACGTAATGAATTTGAGCTATCTGTATAAAGCAGGAAGAACAGTTGTGATGAACAGAGCTAAGTTGAAAGAAACTATGGTTTTGAGCCAGGTAAAATCACATGTCAGATATAAAGTTTCAAGGTTCTTATTATGCCAAACATTATCAAAAGCCAGTCCCAGGCTTGAACTCAGGGCCTGAGCACTGTCCTTGGGCTTTCCCTCAAAGTTAGTGCTCTACCACTTGAGCCACAGCACTACTTTCAGCTTTTTCTATGTATGTGGTACCAAGAAATTGAACCTGGGTCTCCGTTCAGGCTAGGCAAGCACTCTATCACTAGGCCAAACTCCCAGCTCAGATTAAAACAAACTTTTTAAGCTAAATTTTCCCTTGTTAAAGAAGAAGACTCCTTCATTTGTCATAATCAGTAGAAACCTTGGGCTCTCCTAGCAGAGATTTACAATAGAACAAAACCTAGGTACATAAGGCCAAATAGTATGACACTAAATGTAAGGACCTCCAGTATAAGGAAACAAAAGCCATATAATGAGTGATTGTTGTCCTTAATGTACTATGTTATCTCTCATCTTTTTGCTATCTCTTGGTTATCTCATATTGTTACAATATTTCACCTTGTTATCTGATATATTTTATATGTACTTGATTATTTGAAATTGGATAGGGAAGGGGGAAAATAAAGATAAGGGGGGGGAGGGAGGAGGGAAATGGGGACCATGTCATGAGAAAGGGTATCAATGTTTGTGAAGTAATGCTCCTTCTATCAGGTGAATATAATGTAACCCTTCTATTAATTACAATAAAAACTTGATTAAAAAAAAAGAAGAAGAGTTTAAGGATGTTCTGGTGTTGATTATGCTAGTCAGAGGAGGAATAACAACCTCCCACCCCTCAGTCCTGGGACTTGAACTCAGGGCCTGGACACGGACCTTGAGCTCTCCCAAGGCTAGTGTACTACCACTTGAGCCACAACACCACTTCTACTTTTAAGTTTTCACTCAGATTCTACTTTAGGACAACAGATACACAATTAACAAAAAAAAATTTCCATTACATTGCATAGTAAGCTTTCATAAAGAATGAAACCAATAATTCAGGACAACACATGAGTTCTGAGTGACGGAGAAGTGAATGACAAGATGACAAGTAGAATTTTATAGCAGATAACTTTTAGAAGCCATAAAAATTTTCTTTTCAAAAATTATTTAAAATTCACTGAATTTTGTACTATTAATTATATTAATCTTTTTAAGAATGTATGAAAGTCCAACAATCATTTATGGCCGCCTTCCCTTTTTTAAAAATGAATTCTTATTTCAGTTAATAAAGTAGCAATGATCATAGGACTTCAAGATGTAACACTAGCCTAAAAATTGTAAGCAATATTGTTCTTAAACTTGTAAATTAAAAAGCTTCCTTTAGCACTGTAAATATGATACATCTTTATTATCATGGTTTTCTTTAATCCCAGAATTTAGGAGGCTGAGGCAGGAGAAGCGTGAGTATTATGCTTTATACTGAAAGACCTGTCTTAAAAATAAACAAAAACCCCCCAAAACAATCCCAGCAAAACTAGCCAAACAAAAAGTGCTTTACTCAGTTTATCAAACTGGGCCTCATTCCAGTCACTTTACTTTGATTCCAGAATTTTAAAGAAGATGAATCCAGGTGTCATCCTCTCTTTTGGGCCAGGCTTTTGCTCAAATCAAACTACCTGGCTACAGTCCACTGTTCAAGCTTCCAGCAGCCTTCTTCCTCGTCCTCTACAGAAGACATCGGGCTGAGAAATCTTGTCTTCTCAGAACTTCAGAAAATAATATCAGACCAACTGTGACAAGAAAACTAAAAGGAAGATTTACATTTTCACTGTTTAACATCACTTTTACTGTTTTGATCATTAACTGGCTCAATAAAAGTACAGAAAGTCAGAAATATTTTCATTTCTCTTGTTGACAATCAAGGAATCCCTTGGCTGAATGTTAATTGATCAATTTCTAGATAGAATTCTGTATTTTACTTATATGAAATTTTCTGCAATAATTTCAATTCAAGAAATACATCATTTCATGACTGGTAGACTGATACATAAGGTAGAAAGCAATGAATTTAAAGTTTCTCACAAAAATTTGTGCTGGGGCAGACATAATCTTTGAAAGGCAGGGAAGCAATGCATTAAAGAGCTGATAGGCTTTTGGGTGCCGAGGAGAGTATGTTAGAAAAGGATATTATCAGGAAGAAGAATAAAACAGAAAGGATATAGAATAGACTGAAGAGAAAGCAGAAATAGAGTAGAATAGTGAAGAACAGAAAAAAGAGTTTAAATATTGTACTTTTGTAGAAGATTTATCAGAAAGCTTGGAGAAAAATCCTATGACAAGACTTGCCTAGAATTAGAACAGAGATAACCTAAAACTACAGTGAACAAGAGAGAAATGACAGCAAGTTCCTGAATTCTTAGATTCTGAAAAGCAGTGAACAATTTTCCAAAACTATAAAATTTAGCTTTCTGGACAAAATAATTGCAAATAATAAAAAATAAAATATAGAGTATTTATGAAATATATTATAAAATATATTTATAAAGCATAAAAAAGTTATAAATTTTGCTTATAAAACTGATATACATGGTGTAAAAATAACCACATAGGCTGAAATTATGCAAAGTGATTACAATAATCAAACAGAAAAAATGATTGTTCTGTGACATTTAAAATTTGCTAATATGTTAAAAATTCTTAAAAATGAGTTAAAAATGAAAGTAATTTATTTAGGACCCTGTAATTTAAAACATTATGAAGAATAAAAATTAAGAATATCTAAGAATTAGGAATATTTAAGAATATCTTCTTTATACTCAGGCAAAAGTATACTTTTTCATAAAGATACTCAAATTCCATTTTAACTGTCTCATTCCTTTGCTCAACTCTATTTTTGTTAGGTAAGTCTCTTTTTCCATTGTCTATTTTAATATAATTCAAGACAATGTTGTGTAGAACGAAGTGAGCACCTCAGTAACAAATATGGTAAGATATGTTGTCATTACCAGAAACCATGGTGTGTAGCAGCTTTTTAATTTTTATTAATTTACTTGCATGTGTGTGTGTGTGTGTGTGTGTGTGTGTGTGTGTGTGTGTGTGTGTGCTTGTCCTGGGGCCTGAACTCAGGACCTGTGCCCTATCCCTGAGCTTCTTTTTCTCAAAGCTAATGCTCTACCAGTTGAGCCACAGCATAACTTCTGGCTTTTTCTGAGTAATTTATTGGAGTCTTACAGACTTTTCTGTTGGGGCCAGCTTTTCTATTGTGATCCTCTGATCTTAATGTCCTTAGAGGCAGAAGCCACTGGTGCCCAGAGTGTCTGTGAATTACATAGACCTTGTGAACCAAAGGGCTAGTAGTAAAGATTTTGTGTTTCATGCAAAGACTAGCTGTTATTCTGTGGTGAATGAAATTGAAAATTTGGGGTGGGGGGAGGAAAGAAGGGAGACTGTTATTAAGTAAACTATGGTGATTAAAATTTGAGTTCATCAGAACTGTACCAAGTATAGTTTCTGTGTCATTATTATCTATGTCATGTACTATTTTAGGAATCTGAAATAAATTATTTTATTTAATTTGGAGACATGGTGGTATTATTGTCTCATTTTGTCCTCTGTGGAATGGAAAATAGAAATTTCCCACAGTCATGATAAATTCAAGGTTTTTCTTAATGCTGGCTTGCTGCCACTAAAGAATGTGAAATGAGGGGCCAGGAGTTGGTAGAGTGCTTGTTTAGATGCACGAAGACCCAGGTTCGATTCCTCGGTACACACATACATAGAGAAAAGCCTGAAGTGGTGCTGAGGGTCAAGTGGTAGAACTTTGGCCTTGAGAAAGCACAGGACAGTTTTCAAGCCCACGACTGGCAAAAAAAAAAAAAGAATTTGAAATGAAGAGCAACATACATTTGGAATGTATATCAAAGATAAAACTTCAGATTCTCAGCTGAGTTCCTTGTAATTCTAACTACTCTGGAGGCTGAAATCTGAGGATTGTGGTTCAAGGCCAGCCCAGTAAAGTCCACAAGACTCATCTCCAATTAACCACAAGAGAACCAGAAGCAGCACTGTGGGTCAAAATGGGAGAGCACTAGCCTTGAGCAAAAGAGCTCAGTGATAGAGCCCAGGCCCTGAGTTCAAGCCCCATGATATAAAAAAACAAAAAAACAAACAAAAAAAAAGAAAAAAAGAGAAAGAAACCCTTCAGATTCTCTCACAATAATAAGAAGGATGATGGACATGTACAGTAAATGTACTAATTTGTAGACATATCAGAATACCACCAGCAAGCAGGGTACCAGTGAGGGAAGAATTACTTTTGGATCACACAGGCATTCTTAAGTATTACTCCCTCTCCCTACTTCCCATTTCAATGATCATCATTTGAAAAATCTTTGTGAATGTGAGCTTTCTGAGGGATAAGAATCATACCTAACATTCTTCATGATCACAGAGTTTAAGTTAGTACCTGGTACATATTAGGCATTCAATAAAACTTTGCAGAAATGAAAGATATGTATTCACAGTTTCTTGCCTAAAGAGAATCAAGAATAGCTCAAATTTATGTAATCTATTAGAATTACAATCCAATTTCAGGGAAAAAAGAAAAATCATTCATTGATAATTGGTAAACAAATCAGTATTACTTAAAAATTGAATTTTGTTGCTGAATTTCACTGCTTGATTTTGTTTCTGAAGAAAGGAAAACCAAAGAAGTCAGAAGAATTATTTCTTCCTAGCAGAAGTACTATAAAAATCTATATTGCTATGTTTGTGGAAGGCTTCCTTGTCACTCTAAAATTCAAACTGAGTAGCTCCAATTTCATAGAAAACCATTTCCCACATTTGGTTATATTTATCACTTGTATATGTGGCCTTAAATTTACAATGTCTTATTTTAAAATTTAATCACATTCCTTCTGGAAACTTAGCAGGAAAGGTCTGACTACTATACTACATAAGTTAAAATTTAAAGACTATTAAATTCGAAGATTATTTAAGTGAAACTAAAAATTTGATATTTTTTCACATTTCCTTTGAAATACATAAATAATATGCTATTGGATCTTCAATACTGAGTTTAAGTTATTAAAAAATCTGGCTTAGATTTTTTTTAATATTGATAGAAAGCAAGTTTTCAACAAATTTTTCTGTAGAACTTTAGAAATTAATAAATCATTTAATCCAACTAAAGACTGTGAAAGATTGTGCAATGTAGTGATCCAGTATTTCTCTGTGATTTATGCATATATGAAGCATGCACTCATCATTACTGGGTACAACATACTGAACAGCTGAGAGATTTGCGTAAAAAAGGCATACAGACAGGGAAAAATACAAAGTCTTAAAGAATATTTAAACATTAGCTATCAATTAAATCAAATTTTCACATCTACAAACTTGAAGTCTTAATCTAGAAAATGATCTCTCAAAATAGTACTATTTTTCCTTTCGCAAAGGACTTTATTTTTAAGAACTATAACAAAACAAAGCTAAAAATTATACTTCTGCTTTAAACATGCTGATAATAAACTCAGAACATCTTAGGATTATAAACAGAAAATATCTGCACTATATATAGTACCTAATGTTGACTTTGAAATTCCACTTTTGTAACAAAGAATGTTCATTTTAGATGCTCTGAGTCACCCTAAGAAAGCAATGCTGTTTCTCTGAAGAGGTTATTTGAGCAGTTCTTTTTTTTCTCCCAAGTACCTATATTATTACTGGTGATTTTTGTTGTTGTTGTTGTTGTTGTGATGAGGTAGCAGCAGAGAAGATGTACATGGAAACAGATAAGGAATATGTGAATGAGATCAGATAGACCTTGGGGATGAAGAGAAGCACACAGATCACATTGAAAGAGAAATGGAGAGCAAGTGGACCCCAGCAGTTAGGTAGGAGAGGCCAGAAACATGCAGGCTAGAGAAATGTGATTGCAGGAATTTGCAGGACCAAAAGTCTTTAGGTACAGAAGCCTGGATGCCAAACCTGACTTACTCTCCTTACCATTATGGATCTGTCATTGAAGGGCAATACAGCATTGCAACAGGTACAATACAAGTAATAGCTTTCCCATACTAACTCATAATTCATTTTTAAATTTATTATTTACTTAAAATTCATTATTTCTTTAAAAACATTCTAAAATAATTAATTTTGTTTAATCTTTAAAGAAAAGAGTTAGTTCAGTAAAAGGAGAGTTGCCACCTCTACTGCCAAATTCTTAGAAGGATTTTTCACAAATTGGTTCAGAAAGCTGTAAAAAAACATGGTGGCTATTTTTAATGTTTTAAGTGAGAGTTGTGGAGCGAGACTGCTTATATCCACTGTGATTACTAGGAAAACGAAAAAGAGTAATAAAAAGCACACAACAAGACTGGACCCGACTAAGTATGTTAGTGATCTATACAGAGAAGAATGTTTATTTCGATAGGATATTTCTCTAGATAATTGTTTTTCCAGAGTTACTGATTCCAGTTATTTAAATTTCACTAAGAACAAAGAATTTTTGATAGCCAACTTAAAGAATACTCATTTATCTCATGATAATTGTAAGGTAGCCCAGTACACAAATAGGGGAATCTAAATTGATAGATAAAAGCTTCAAAATCAATTCTATAGTAACGAATAAAAACAGCCTGAAAAGTTAACTTAGTTAGTTAATGAAAATATCACTTAAAAGATAAGAATATATCCTTTCAATGGAAAGAGAAATACTATAATTTTTTCTTTCTTTCACTCATTTTTTGTGTCAGTACTGGGGCTTAAACTCTTGCTCTTGCTTGGTTTTCTTCTTCACAGCTAGTGCTCTACCATTTCAAGTCCACTAGTTAACTACAAATGGAGTCTTGCAGGCTTAAAGCCTTGATCCTCTAGGTCTCAGCCTCCTAAGCATCTAAGATTAAAGGTGTAAGATACCCATTTCTGCCTATAAAGCTACAATTCTTGAGCAACATGTAGTCAAAAATGGAACAGTATTATGTATGTTAATGTTTTGAAATTTAAGGTCTGTAAACATGACAAAGTACAAGTTTTTCAATTACCTAATTAATTTGAGCTAAAAATTCAACTTGTCTATACATTCTGAATGACGTAACATTTTAGAGACATTTACTGTTGAGTTTTAATTGCTGCTTGGAGAAAGTGATTATGCACCAACAAAGAAGTGATATAACTTCATACTGAAATTTCCTCAAGAAGTATTTTCTGCAGTAAAGTGAAATGACAATTTAGCAGATATTCAGAAAGTGCATCAGTAAGAATGGTCAAGCTGAGCTATTTCAACAAAGGAAAACTAGGGTTGCATCAGTAGGTTGCTTATAATTTAAATTCACCTACAGATAGCTAACATTCCACTTCATGTTCTGGTGAGGAGATGGGGTTTGGCAGTCAGGATTATGTTATCAACAGTTTCCTCCATCCAAATCAAGAAAGGCCCCTCTAAATTTAGCATTTTCCCAAGTTTAATTCATAACCAATAAAACCTTTATTACATTTGTTCTTTTTTTCTTTTTAATGGTTTCCTTTTTTTCCTATTAATTGTCATCTTTCTAATCTCCAGCAGAATAGGTTTATATCATATATTCTGGATAGGATGAAATGATAGAGATTGTCTATGACACAGTAAGCTTAAGAAATAATGTGATAGATATATGCTAAAATGTATCTGGCATTTCTTCAGCATGCAGTCTTACTGAGTACTAGTTTCAGGTATTCCTTAACAACAGGTTCAAAAGATGCTGGAAGATGGAACTGGTGCCACCTGGTCTCAAACATGTCATGCTTCTCACGCTTCAGGTCAGAAAGGAGGGGCTTGGGTTGGATGGAACTAGGGTAGCCCTGCTCACCTCTGATATCATTGACGGTGAATCTATAGTGATGTGCAAATGCTATACTATCTAAAAGGGGATGCTGCAGGAATAGCAGACTATTTTTTATTAATTTTCTGAGCCCCATAAATTGTGGTCACCATGAATCTCAGAGAAATGGCAAAGTGAATGAGGAAAAGGCCACATTTTCAAGAACCCAGAACAAGAGACTGGTGGGAAAACGAAATGAGAATAAGGGTGTTGACTTCAGAGTTAAGTAGGTACCATAATGTCTAGGTAAAGGGTCTCTGAATAGATGAACACAGTATTTGTCAGTGGGACAGAGGAGGAATGGAGTAAGTCAGGATTAGAAATAATGTACTAGGAATGCCATCTTCTCAGCAAGGCTTCTCAGGCTATCTACCTAAAAGCAAATGTCATCTCCACATATACATACTTCAGTTCTTCCCTTTCTACACTATATGTCTTCCTACTACTACCTAAATTCTAGGTGCTTTTCTTATCTGTCTTGTTCATTGTCTCCCCTACTAAACTGCACTCTGTATGGAACTATTTTTTAAAATTATTACAAAGGTAATATACAGAGGGACTACAGTTATCTATATCAGATAAAAATACACTTTTTGAATAATGTTACTCTTTCCCTCGCTCTCAGTTTTTCCCATCCTGATCCCACCTACAAATTGTATACAGTTCATTTTCAACATAGTGTTGTAACATAGTGTGTAACTGCTCCATTTGTTCACCCATTGTCCTCAATTCTTGTTCCCCCTTTACTCACTCTCCCAAAGACAGATAAATGAACAAACAATATGAAGAAAACAAAAACATCAACAGACAAAGGAATTCATTTCAATAGATACTGTTTTATGTGCTCAAATGCACATAGCTATTGTACCCTCATGCTCCTCTCCTAAGAACATACTCCTCTGGTCTCACTGTCTGTGAATGCCTAGAGTCTTATATAATTTATAGTGTCCCAATGTTGTTTTGTTTGTTTGTTTTATCATCCAATGTGTTTGTTTATAGATTTATAGGCACATTCTAGCTACCATAAATGAGGGAAACCATGCAACCTATGTTTCCTAGGTCTGGCTTCCTTCATTTACTATAATTTTTCCCCCAAGTTTTTCCATTTCTTTACAAATGGGACAATTTCATTCTTTCTGATGGAAGCATAAAATTCCATGTGTATATATAACACATTTTCTTGATCTATTTATCTATTGAGGGACATCTGGCTGATTCTAGTAGTTTGAAACATTCTAAGTAAAAATCTAGAATCACAACAAATGAAAGAAACGTTGAATTAATGAGATTCCATTAAACTTAAAGTTCCTTCATGGCAAAGGACATAGCTAACAAGTTAAACAGAAGGCCCACTGAATGGGGGAGCATTTCTACAAACTATTCATCAGACAAGGACTTAATATATATCCCAAATATCCTTTTTTATATATTTTTATTGTAATTAATAGAAGGGTTACATGATATTTGCCAGATAGATGGTGCATTAATTCCCACACATTGATACCCTTTCACATGTCTTGGTCCCCATTTCCCTACCCCCCACCCCCACCCCTCATCTTGTTTTCCCCTGTTCCTTATCCAATTTCAAATAACCAAATACAAATATATCCGATATATCAGGAAACAAAGTGAGATACTGTAACAATATGAGATAACCAAGGGACAGCAAAAGAGATGAGAGATAACATAGTACCTTAAGAACAACAATCATTCATTATATGGCTTATGTTTCTATATTCTAGAGATCCTTTCATTTAGCGTCCTACTATATGGCCTTTTGTATCAAGGTTTTGCTCTATTGTAAATCTCTGCTAGGAGAGCCCAAGGTTTCTACTGATTATGACAAATAAGGGAAACCATTGAACCTAAGTCCCTTTGAGTCTGGCTTACTTCACTTAATATGATCTTTTCTAAGTCTTTCCATTTCCTTACAAATGGGGCAATGTCATTCTTTCTGACAACAGCATAGAATTCCATTGTGTACAAATACCACATCTTGTTGATCCACTCATCAACTGAGGGACATCTAGGTTGGTTCCATATCCTTGCTATCGCAGATGAATGGAATAGAACTGAAGACCCAGATATTAAACCACAGACCTATGGCCACCTAATCTTTGACAAGGGAGCCAAAAAAATAGAATGGAAGAAAGACAGCCTCTTCAACAAGTGGTGCTGGCAGAACTGGGTAAGCACCTGCAGAAAACTAAAGTTGGATCCTTCTTTATCACCCTGTACTAGAATTAACTCCAAATATCCTTATGAGTTCAAAAAAGTTAAGCTCCTCAAGATAAGCCTTCAAAGAAACAACAAACAAATTAATAAAATGGGATAATGATTTAGAGATTTCTCAGAAGAAAAAGTAAGAATGGCTAACAGCCACATAAAGAAATGTTCAACATCTCTGGTCATAAAGGAAACACAAATCAACATTAAGATTCTACTTTACCCCAGTTTGAATGGTCAATATCAAGAAACTAATAACAAGCTGGCATGGATGTGGCCAAAAGGGAACTTTACTACATTATTGGTGGTAAATGTGAACTTATTCAATCACTCTAAAAAGAAGTTTGGAGGTTACTCAAAAGACTAAACATAGAGCTTCCCTATTATCCTGATATTCTACTCCTGGGCATTTATTTATCTGATAGATCACAAGCAAGGACACTAAAGCAACCAGCACAAACACATTCATTGCAGCATTATTTACCATAGCCAGAATATGGAATTAGCCCAGATGTCAGACTTTTATCAGTCATAATTAATTGCTGAATACCTGGCATCCGGAGGAATGAATGGTACATGGCATACACTTGCTGAATGAATGTACAGGGCCTGCATGAGCATACCTGGAGAGGACCTAGGGAACACTCAAGAGGCTAAAAGTCCATGACACTTATCCAAATGTAGCCCCAGTAGAATCATTCTGACAAAGTGTTCTGCCAATCACAGACCAGCTAGGGCAAGCTGTGCCCAGTCTGGTGAGAATTCAGAAGAATTCAGACCATGTCTGTTGTCCAACATTTCTATTTTTTTCTTTTCATCCTGTGGGAATGTCCTCAGTTAATTTATATTAACTATTTTTAGTAAGCAGTATAACACACAGGTTATTTCTGTTTTCATCTTCACCACTATACTGATATCTTTCAGTTTTATTGTTCCAAATTTTCTATCCTTTTATTTCATTTGGCTATTCCTTGTCCTCCCCCAACCCCCTGCTATGTTTTCTATCTTTCTGAGGCTTTTGTCTATGTAATGTTTAATGAGCAGTATCAATGTCACAGAGAGCATAGGAAAACATGAATAAATAAGTTGTTTATAAACAGAAGTAGAACAAGAATAAAAATGTAAGGAAGAATATTTCTTCCAATGGCTTTTTCCTCCTAATGGATTAAAATTGCCAACAATAGTTTCTAAATTAATACTAGCCTTCAAAATTCTATAATGCCTAATGAAAATAGTATTATATTACATTTTAAAGTACCTTCTTTGTGTTGAAATTGAAATATATCTCCATAAACTTCAGAAATTATCTACAGAACAATTCTATAAAAACAAGTCGGATATATATTTACAAATGCTATTATATAAGAACTGACAAGTATAAAATATGCATTAATTAATAACAGATTGATAAGCCAGAGATTCAACACTTCTCAAATATCTACCATTCATGTTATAACAACATAAAGATATAACATCATGTATATATCAGTCCTATTTAAGTATAAGGTCCAATAATGACAACTCTTTAAGAGCTGAATTGTTGAATATTGTTTTTTTCTTTTGAAAACAAGAACAAAAACCACTATTCAGAAAATAACTACTTGTTATAATTTAGGTAAAATTGTAAGTGTCTACTTTCTGTTTTTAATTTAATTATTTATAGATGAAAATATATAATAAACCTATTATAACAACAATCAATCTTTCTTGTTAAAGTTAATAGACTTAGTTATCATTAAAAAATCTCCAATATTAAATGGCTATGTGTGGCTTGCTTGCAAAGCAATCTCACTGCTATCATTTGACATTTTTAGTCAAAAGATAAAAGTATATGATAACAAGAAAAAGCTGATAATTTAACAAGCTTAAAAAAGGCTTCATTAAATTGAATATATAGTTTAAATACTCAATACTAATTTGTGGTCAGGACACAATGAAATCTTCAAATAATTTTCAAAGTATAGACTATAGGACTATTGGTCAGAGAAATTTGGGTGTTACAAAGGTACTTGAACAAGCTTTGGTTATTTTCATTTGAATTTCCCACCATCACCTCAATCAAACAGGTCATAAAACAATTTCACCATCTCTTGCCCTTAATTGATTTCTCCTCTAGCTCTCTCCTTCTGGTAATGATATTTTCATTGTCCTAGATATTTCTCACTGTGGCCTCCTCCTTTTCCACATCTAATCTATTTATCATCAAGGAGTGTGTGTTCTTCAGGAGTCTATTTGTTTTCATATCCTCTCCATTCCTGTTGCCACTGTAATTTGTAACCTGCTGAGCTTATTCTCTCTGCCTTTTTGTTCCTTCCCTTTATGCATTTATTTACTAGATAGTCCTTTCTCAAAATATTTTAATGATTAGTTGAAGGAAATTACTATTTTTTTATAAGCAAGTATGGAGAGTGTTGGCCTTAAATCTTTTCTCCTTTGACACAGTCACATATTGATGGAAGCTTCAAAGGGTATTTACTTACTCACAGAAGATCAAAAAGCTTATTCTTTTCTTTTTACACTTTGATACATTAGTCACTATGAGCTCTTACTCACTCTGTCTTCACTTTGCAAACAGTACCCAAAGCTTACTCCATGTATAATAAATATTTGAAAACTAGATGGACATATACTGTAGAGTATGCATGTATGAATGCATATGAATATATATTTATTTGAGGTTCACTATGTAGTCAGGGATGATCTAAAAGTGCACTACGTAAGCTTAGGCTGGACATGAACTCACGTTCCTGCTGCTTCTGCCTTCCAAGTGCTGGGATTACAGGCATGTACCTTCCTGTCCAGCATAAAAATCTCTTTTTGATACAATTTGTCAGAAGCCAAACTCACAGGGATAAGGTTACACATAGCAAGTTCTTTTGTAAGAAACAACTGGTCAAACAAAAGGTGAATAAATAAGAGGACTTAATTAATATAAGATCAAATGAGTATGATTAATAAGAAAACATTTTCTTTTTGATAAAATTGTCAGCAAGTTCTAGCTAGGGAGTAGAAGATCCAGTATAGAAATAAACTAAATTTTTCAGTGAGTTTTTGGATGGCTTTTTGGAAAGACAGCGCTCAGGCTCTCATCTCGAGCCCAGGACTGGCAAAAAAAAAAGGACTACAACTCAATAAAAGAAAAAAAAAAAGAGAGACGAAAGGAAGGAAGGAAGGAAAGAAGGAAAGAAAAAAACTGTAGACTCTTTCTAGAGTAATAACTAGATGTGGTTTACCCTTGACTTTTTTTTTTTTGCAAGTCCTGGGGCTTAAACTTAGGGTCCTTGAGAAAGCTCAAGGATAGTGCTTTACCACTTGAGCCACAGCACCATTTCTGGCTTTTTCTGTGTATGTGGTACTGAGGAATCGAACCCAGGTCTTCGTGCATGCTAGGCAAGCACTCCACCCCTAGGCTAAACTTCTGGCCTACCCTTGACTTTTGAGGAACATATCACCCCCTAATTTAGTGATTACAACAGTATACATTTATCAGCTGAGGTTTCGTGGGTCATAAATGTGAACATGGCTTAGCTGCCACATCTATATCTTCATAGAGTCCAGATTATGGGTTGGTTGTATCTTATTCTTTTTCTATCCCATTGCATCTAACTTTCCTGTCTACTTGTCCTTACTAATTTTTTGTTGTGTAAACTAAAGAACCAGCATCAAATTTCAAGTCAGCATCTTTATAGAAATGATTTAACTAGCTCTTCTCAAATATTACTTGAAAAGCATTGCTGTACTCATTTATCCCATCTATCTGTCTGTCTGTCTGTCTAATCTCCGAGTTGTTCTATTTGCTATACCATTAACAAAGATATAAAATTTCATTCTAATAATGAAGTTTAGTTGATGTTTACGAATTAGTTATAATGATATCTAATAATAGTTCATTACCCTAGAATTTGAACTATTCTTCAAATTATTTCCTTCAAATATATAAATACACCAGCAACTGTAATTACTTAATGACTAGCAATCACCTATGATTGATTCAATAAAGTAGTTTGTATCAAGCCTCTGCTCATTCTCCAGTAATTATGACCACAGCAAGCCCACTGTTAGTTATTAGTCATAACTAGATATTTTTGTTGTCACCCAAAATGGTTGGGAGCTGTGAAAAGTCAAAATAAGAAAGCAATAATAAATTTCACTCTTTTTTTTTATCTAGAGACTCAAGCAGACTTGGTAGGCTGGAAATAATGCTATCCTTACATTTCCCAGAGGCCAGTTCCAGTTCAGCCTCGCTCCTTGCATTGTTCTAGCTGTTTCTCCTGGGAAGTCCATCTTGCCCACTTTCCTATAGGTCCATCAGTTCATTAAAACTTACTCTTTTCTTTTTTTTTTTGCCAGTCCTGGGCTTGAGCTCAGGGCCTGAGCACTGTCCTTGGGCTTTCTCAAGGCCACAGCTCTATCACTTGAGCGACAGTACCACTTCCATCTGTATGTCATACCAAGGAATAGAACCCAGGCCTTCATGCAAGCTAGGTGAGCACTCTACCACTAAACAAAATTTCTGACCCCTAATATTTATTTATTTATTTTTGTGAGTCATGAGGCTTGAACTGGGCCAGGGCGCTGTCCCTGAGCTCTTCAGCCTTACCCTTGAGCCAAGCCCCACTTCCCATTTTCTAGAAGTTAGTTGGAGATAAGAGTCTCAGGTCCTTTTGTGACTGGGCTGGCTTTGAACCTTGATTCTCAGACCTCAGCCTTTTGAGTAGCTAGGATTATAGGTGTGAGCCACCCTGCCTGGCTCTACAACTTATTTTTGATAAAGTGTTTAGGCTAAAGAACAGCCTTGACTACCCAACATATCAAAGGCTTGTGCTCAGAGACAAATATCCTCTGAAAGCTTCTGTATGGCTCTTCACTCTTTGTCTTTTACACATTGTCTTACCTCGCTAAACTTCAGAAGCAACCATCTATATTACCCCTGTATTTTTACAAATAGTCACTTTACTGATTCTGTTGGTAGGTATTTCATAGAACGCTAACAAATTTAGGCATTGGATTAGAAACATGCAGTACGTTATCCATAATGTATTCAGTAATTCAAGGAAAAACAATATATTTAATTACAAAAAATTTCCCTGGCATACTTTTACCTTAACCCACCACATCTTTTATCAAACACATACCTGCAGAGACTCGAGGACAGTCAGGGAGCATGGACTCCACGGAGGTGTCTAATGGTTCTGAGCTAGAAACCCAATTGCAGCATTTCTGCAATGGAACATAGAATATACTGTTGAAACATATCAAACCAAGACTAAGTTTTGAGAGAGAAGAGGTAAATTTATCCCATGAACTAAATTACTGGAATTGTATTCATTTTCTTTATGCTTTACTTTTTTGTAGGTAAATATTCAAAGATGATGGTAAAAATTACCTTTTACAAATCAGATCATCTGATGATATCAAGAAAGCACATGGGCTGGGCATGTGACTTAGTGGTAGAGTGTTTGCCTAGTATACATAAAACTGTGGGCTGAATTCCTCAATACCACATGTATAGAAAAAGTTGGAAGTGATGCTGTGGCTCCAGTGGTGGAGTGCTAGCCTTGAGCAAAAGAAGGTCAGGGACAGTGTTTAGGCCCTGAGTTCAAGCCCTAGGACTGGCAAAAAAGAAAAAAAAAAAGGCACGTAAATCTGTGAATCATGATGTAATGTATTTTCAAAAACATGTTAGATGGATAAGAAATAAATATAAGGATTATAATTAAGGAAAAACTTAAAAGATGTCTTTTAAACTTTTAAGGTAAATATTAATTTGAATATGCAAAAGAATAGCTAATTTCTGACCTTTACTCTTTGTCTGTGAGATACCAGAAGAAGTAAACTTCAAAAAATCTCTCCTGTGTAAGTATGCATTCTTTAATTTTTTACTTTGACCTACTCTGATGAAGGTTACAACAAAATAGTAACACATAAAGACAACATAATGACTTATAGTGGTGTATCTGAGGACAGAAAGCTTTAAAAATTAATAATCAATCTCTCAGGCAGTGATTATCTGTAACTCAGCCAAATAAAATAAAAGTACTCTATATTTCTTTTGTACATTGTAAGTTTACATTTGAATCTGGTTTATAAGACTTAAAAAAATTCCCAACACACACACACACACACACATGTGTGTGCGCGCGCACACACACACACACACACACACACACACACACACACACACACACACAATGAGTTTCCAGACAGATTTCATTTTAAAAGAAATCATCCCATCAATCATGTTGGAAAAATCGGTGATTGCTATTCTGGTAAACAAGCATGTATTGTGTATTTTTAGATGCTTGCTGCCCTGGTTGTGCACCATGGAATCCGTCCTCACTGTAGAAAGATCCTTGACTGGTAGATCAAGTGTCTTATTGTATTTCCTTAATTCATTCTGTCTGGAAGAAGATGTCAGCTGTGTTGCAGTGAGGAGAGAATTTCAAAGGCCCCAGTCCCCACCAATAAACGCTGAGGAATGGCTTTTGAATAGATTTGTCAAGGCAACCCTACTGTTCTGGGACCAGAGAGAGCAGGAATAATATAAAGGAAGGTTGCTGTATGAGATTAGAAAGTGAAGTTCACAAAGCATGGCAGATTTTTGTAAGAAACAGTGGATCAATGAAACTATTGAACTGTGCGGGAAGAAAAAAAACCCATGAAAACAAACACAACATATAGTTGTGTCCTTAAATATGTTCTCTATTTTTATATTTAAAATGGAAATACTTTTCAGTATTACAAAGTTTTATGGTTTTAAAATGGATACATGTTCTATAATGTGCACTCCTAATTTTAATTAGCAGCTGAATGCAAGCCAGTAGAAATAATAAAGAAAATAGGATTTTAGAAGATAGTTCATACATTTGAAATAATTGAAATAAGTAAAATTAATATCACCATTGACAGAATACCACATCAGAGAATTCTGGATAATGCAGAAGATTAGCACACAATTAGCCAGCTTTTATATACAATGTGACACTCGCTTGTAAGAAATAAGTATTCTCCAAAGCAGTGTCAAGATATGTAAATGGATGATTTGTTTTATCATTCATCACAGCCCCTAATAAATTCAAAAATCATGACTTCTATAGGTACTAAAAATAGGCTCCCAATGATACAGGGAGATAGCTTCAATGAAGAATGACTTTCTCTTTTTCTTAAACAATTCAGTCTTTTCAATGACAGCAATTAGCCCCACCAACAGACAGGCAGCGATTAGATATATATTTTAATTATTATTCATCCTACTGCTACCTCCAAATCTGATGAAAGTCGGCGATTACCCAGGTGATATGCCAGTCTGAATACTGCTCACCTATGTAAAATTATGTTTTACAGAATTTTCTAGTATTAATAAAAGTGATGACACATTATAATATGTGAGTGTGAAATCATTTTTCTAACTCATCATTGACTTTGAAAAGGTGAACAAAATGAACTTTTGCCCATTTTTTTTACAGATCATCTTTAGCTCAAACAACATATAGGCTAACATTTTATGATTCTGAAATCTTAGTTCTTATCAAGCCTTGAGTGTAAGCCTTTGATGTCTCACAAAAAGTGAGACAGAAGTTAATCCACCTATAGTTAAAATGAATATGCTCAAATGTTTTATGAAAAGGCAGAGTGCCTTATGTAGAACTGTAAAAATTCTGAACTATGTTTGAAGTTTTATATGTATAGCTACATGCTTGTGATATCCTCATACCACTGGAAAAATATATAGAGAACAGGGAAAATCAAGTAAACAATACTTATAATAGGATAGAGTAAAATAAAATGCATAAACAATGAAAAATAAAAGCATGTAAAGAAATATGTACAGCTATAACCAACAAATTCAGTGTTTGAAATCCTAACGTATTTCTCCCTCTCCTGAGAAGTTTGTATAATTTAAAAACCAAATAAAAATATAGGCAATAAAGTGTTTCTTAAGAATAAGTATCTTCGGTTTAAAAGATCACTTGCTCTGTAGTTTTGCATTTTCCATAAAAAATCAATGTTAATAACATCTTTAATTAAAAAATAAAAATGGAATGAAAATTTAAAGAACATTAGGATTTGGCATACTGTATTTAAAGAGAAAGTAATTATTTCTATGTCAGGTATATTAGAGACATTTGCTTTGCTTGTTGAGTATATTGCTTGTGCTTGACTTGTATTAATCATTGTTTAAAACCTAATCTTCATATAAAAGGCTTTTGTCCTCAGACAAATAGCACTGCCATCTACCTGTTTCCTTTGTAGGACCTGCACATCCAGCCAAAAGGGCACAGGAAGATTCATAGGCAGAACTATACTACTTACTGACTTGCTAGAAATTTCCAGATTCTGCGGTTTTGTTAGGAGTAAGCCATACAACTCAGCTTTGATAGTGCTGGATTATTTTTTTGTGAGATACTCTGAGGAGGCAGCTGACTTCAATTACTTCTTACCTCCTCCAGCACTTAGGCTTAGTGTTTTAGATGAGAGTGGATCACTCGGCATGATGGTGTGACTGTCAAATGTAGCCCTATTCAACTCCCCACCCCCCCTCTTTCTCCACTCTCGAGAAACTATCATTTACATTCACATCTTTTTCCAGAAAGTAGATGGAACTCCAGATCATATGGAGGAAAATAACGAAGTTCAAAAAGCCAATTACACTTAATACCCACACACACACAGACACACACACTTGCACACACAGGCACACACACATGCACACACAAACAGGGGCAGGCGTGTGACAGAAGGAGTGATGGTCATAGGGTACACTGTATGCATTTATGAAAATGTTTCAAGGAACCTGCTTTGGAAAATTAATGCAGAAGCACTGGTGGCTCACACCTTTAATCCCAGCAACTGTGG
This sequence comes from Megascapheus bottae, assembly GCF_031878675.1. Lineage (NCBI taxonomy): Eukaryota > Metazoa > Chordata > Mammalia > Rodentia > Geomyidae > Megascapheus > Megascapheus bottae. The sequence goes on along the minus strand of NC_143512.1, from coordinate 29,019,208 downwards.
AGGCTGAGACATGAGGACTGGGATGCAAATTCAGCCCAAGCAGATACATCTAAGAGACTCTTATCTCCAATTAACCACCTCAGTGGAGCTGTGGCTCTAGAGATAGTAAAGTGCTAACCTTGAGCAAAGCCAAAGCCCTGAATTCAAGCCCATGACTGATGAAAAAGAAAGTTTAAAATTCAAAAGTAATTTATGAATATATTTAAAAGTCTGTCTTTTGATAAATTGAGTCTTAATATAAACAATAGCTTTACATTAAATAATTTGATATAACTTTTATAATATATTAATGCTTAACATAGTAACTTTATTACATTAGTCCAAACATATTCCCCCTCACTGTTTTAGAATTGTTTTTAGAATGGTAGTAATGACCTACCACAGATTTACTTACAAACTTAAAGCAAATTTCCGTAAAATAGAAAAGTTAATCAAGAGGATAACAGTCCTGAGACTTTCTCTACTGTCAAAGTTTTATTTTCTGTGGATAATGGTCTAGCTTACCCAAGGTATTTTGGGGCCATAGTGGCATTTGAAAAGTATTTGTTATCCTGCTGAGTTTTTCTTTTAAGGGGAGGTATTTGAGTTTGAACTTATGTGCTAACACTTGAGCCATACCTTAAGCACTTTTTTCTTTGCTTTAATTATTATCCTTTAATTAATTAGTTGATTAATTTTGGGGAATTCAGTCCTTTAGATGGAAAGTATGAAGGAGTTTATTCTTTTTAAAAAATGAATAATGAATTCAACTTTAGTGAGAAGTATTTATAAAATAAACCTAAATCAATTTTGCTGTATTTATCACCTAGAATGAGACTTTCATGAAGAATTTTGGTTGAAAATAGAGTGAACCAAGATTTTTATTTTGAACCAGGTATGTACAGGGAAAAAGTTACTAAATGCTGATTTTTTTTTCTTGACAGGAAAACCTGTATTTATTTGTATACTTGTTGAATCAAATTAGCAAATTCTCATTTCTGAGCAGCAGAGTGTTACTATATAAAACAATAATATTCTAAATGTCTCTAAAATGCTGAGAGTTAAAATTATGTACTATTTAGAGAACTTACACATGTGTCAAAATACATAAATGTACATATAAGTGTATATATCTATCCACATATATAGGACATATATACCTATACACACTATATGCTCAATAAAATGGTCTAAATGGTGATTTATTAATCTTTTTTTTTACAAAGCTGTTCCAAGTCACTTGCTTTAAGAACAAGTAACACTTAAATATTTTCTTTTTTTTGTTAAGTTGGGCTGACATTCATTTCAAACTGTAGCTTAATAGATCTTTGCTCAACAAAAAGATGGGGAAATAAATTAATTTCTACTTAACAATTTCCGTTTGGAGGGAGGAGAAGAGGTTAAAAAAAATCTTCCCAAGAATATGTTCAATTACTGGGCAGAAGACACTGAGCTTGGATTCAAACCTGTGGGAAGACTCTTTGTACTAAAAACTCAGCCCAAGGACACACATTTTTTTGTCATCCTCTTCATAGCTGGCTCTGGAGCAGTTCCTCCCACACCTCTTATTCAGCAGGCAAAAATCTGCGGCTGAGGCCTGAGCTCCTCCCTACCATGCCACCTCTTTCCAGCCTTTGGATTTGGAAACGTTTGGTCACTTTATTGGATTTATTAAAAAAATAATTTTATTTATTTATTTATTTTGTTCACATGGTTCCAAGAAATCAAAATAGGGCAAGGCCTCATGCAAGCTAGACAAGTACTCTACCACCAAGCCACATTCCTAGGCCTGATTTATTAATCTTGCTACTTACAATGCTGGTGCATTAAAATATTTATATGAGAGGCAGGCTCCAGTGCCTCATACCCGTAATCCCAGCTACTTAGGAGGCTGAGATTCACAGAATCATAATTCAAAACCAGACAGTGAAGAAAGCCTGTTAGACTCCAATAAAATAACCAGCAAGAAGCTGGGTTATAGGCCTGATTCAAGTAATAGAATACCAGTTGAGCAACCAAGCCAAAACAAGTGTTCAAATCCAGGTCATCTACCCAAAACGTCTACATTACTTATTCAGGAAGTTGCTGTCTATCGCTCAACACTTAAAGTTGTTGTCTATGTTTCAATATTTCCAAAACCCCAGCAAATAGGAGCAAGAACTGACAACTGGGCCTGCATCAAATTTAAAAGTTTCTGCAGAGAATTGTCGGAATAAAGAGACAATCTCCAGAATGTGGGAAAATATTAATATTTATTTACCATCTAATACCTATTTAATATCTACCTACTTGCATGATAAAAATTAATATAAAAACTTACAAAGAACTCAAAATATTAAGCAACTAAACAACAAATCATCCAAGTTTACAATAATCCAAGATTTACAAATAATCCAAAATTATAGGTGTGAGGTACTAGAACCTGCCTCTTATATAAATGTTTTAATGCATCAGCATATTAAGTAGCAAGTGAACTGAATACACATTTCTCAGGATCACAAATGACTAATTAATATATGAAGAAAATAGTTTAACATCCTTAGCTACGAAGGAAATGCAAGTCAAAACAACCCTGAGATTCTATCTCACCTCAGTCACAAAGGCATTCATCAATAAAACAAATAATGACAAATTCTGACCAGGATGTGGTACAGGAAAGGAAGCCTTATATACTGTTTGTAGGAATATAAACTTGTGTAAAAACTATACAACTCAGTATGGAGGTTCCTCAAAAAAATAGAACTACCATGTGATCCAGTTATACTGTAGTTGAGGATACAGGCACACTGCCAGAGAAATTTAATTCAACATGCAATAGAGATATCTGTATACCCATCTTTACAGCAGCATTATTCACAATTGCCAATATGGAAGAAATGACTGTATAAAGGAATATGGCACACATGCACACACAGTGGAGTACTAGTCAGTCATAAAGAATTAAATTATGTGGGAAATGGATTAGAAAAACAAATACTGCATGTGTGCTTGTATTCACCTAGACCTAAAAACACCAATATAATGTGGTTGTAAAGAGGGGATTTTTTGTAGGGTGTGGAGACACCAATGAGTAGGCAGAGAAAGGAGAAGGTGATAGGAGGTTAATATAATTGATGCACATTATGTTTGTATAGAAGTGAAACTTACTAAAAACTCTTAAAAAGGAGAAGGGAAAAGAAAGGTGGGTTAAGAAAAAATAATCAGTCATAATCAGTAGAAACCTTGGGCTCTACTAGCAGAGATTTGCAATAGAGCAAAATCTTGATACATAAGGACATATAATGTGAAGCTAATTGAAAGGACCTCCAGGATAGTGAAACAAAAGCCATATAATGAATGATTGTTGTCCTTAATGTACTATGTTGTCTCTCATTTCCTTTGCTGTCCCTTGGTTATCTCATATTGGTATAGTATCTCACTTTGTTATCTGATTTATTGAATTTATTTGTAGTTGGATATTTGAAATTTGATAGGGAAGGGGGGAAAACCAAGACGGGTGGGGGGTGTGGGGGGGAGGGAAACGGGTACCAAGACATGTGAAAGGGTATCAATGTATGTGAATTAATGCACCTTCTATCTGGCAAATATCATGTAACCCTTTTACTAATTACAATAAAAAAATATAGGAGGTGAATCTGATCAAATTACATTATGCATATGTAAGTTGAATATCAAAGTGAAACTTTTTTACACAATTAAATTATGCTAATACAAAAAATAAAATTCCTTTAGTGGAAACTGGGGAGAAATACATGAATTATTTTCTTCAAACATTGAGACTTTTAAAACATGAAGTTACACAAAGGAGAAACATGAAAAGCCATGTGGACAGAAAATATCTGTGTGCTAAAATAAATTTAAATAACTCTTTATATGATCATAACATTATAATAAGTAGAGTAAAAATATTTTAGACTGTTACTTTAGTTACTATGGCTGATTGTTTATTATGGTTCTTATTGATTTATTATGAAGTGGCTGATGTCAATTACTTACAATACCAAAAACGTAGATATAAACAAAAAGTTAGTTAGATTTCTGTAATAAGACAAAAAAAAATAACAGGCTGAGAGTTCTGATAAAGATAAGAAGAGCATGCTCAGTGAGTCCTTGTGTTTTTCAGGTTCAGCAGCCTTTAGGGAGTGTGAAAAGATGCTTTCTTAGCTTGAGGCTGGATCACAGCCAGTCACTGGATTTTTTTTATCTGAGTTAGAGGGTCTGGCAGAGCATTCAGCTTTTTACTTCTCCCCTTACAAGCAGCAGCAAGCCAATGAGTTTCAGAGTAGTTATTCCAGATCATGCATCCGGAAGACAAAACTGAGTGTCTATTAAGTATCTTTCTTACAGTTAAGTGGCTCCAGTGCTAAGTAACTACTGGACAAGTTAAATATTAAACTTTTCTCAGTCCAAATTCTAATATATGTTATTTGCACACAAAATAATACCACAGAAAGCCATATGGGAAGAAGAGGATACTTAAGACCTATTTGTTTTTCTATAATTACTTTAGCCATACCTGGCCTTTCCTATTCTGTTTCAGTGCTCTGTGTCTGGAAGGGAGTGGAGTGTGGTGGTAGGAAGTGATATGTCAAGATACAAAGGCTCCCACCATTCATCTCAGCATCCAACAAAACCAGGTCTCACCTCTCTCATCCATTCTCGGATGGTTTTGCCAGCTTCTTGATGCCACACATTGTGAACAGAGTCTGTCAATGCCACAGCAGTTACCTTGCTTTTTACATCAGCTTCTCGTTGAATCATCTGTTTTAAAAAAGAAAAATGAAATATTGGCTATATTTTCTTTCTTACTGGATGCAGCCTGCTTAGTCATAGATAATAATATTGTATTAGATATGAAAAAGGCATATGCATCTCTGGCTCAAAGTTGCTCTTTTCTATATTGAACACATACTCTATTCTTGTCTATAGATATGAAAAGACCTGATATATTCTTTTAAAAAGATAATACTGCTTAAGTCTTAGAACTACACAGATCTATTATTTTCCACATGGTTTGACAATTCTAGGATTAAAAGGATCACAGGAGAATCCCTGAGGATTTCTTTTACAGATTTCTTCTACCACTTTCTATTCCAGTGCTTTAGGGAAGTTAGCACCTGGAGTTCACTGTTAGCTACTTATGACTAACTTCTACTAATTTCAGTAGATGGCACACCAATGAAGAAAGACATTTTGCTTTGACTTCTTCAATTTAACCAGCTTGTTGTCAACATGGCTTTCCATGGTGACTTAAATGGTCACAAAGATCGCTTTCTTTCAAAGTCTATCAATATTATTTTGCTTTACAAATACCTCTTTTTGTCAGCATGCTATTACATTTTTACTTTTTCTGTAGATGTGTGTGTTTGTGTGTGTGTGTGTGTGTGTGTGTGTGTGTGTGTGTGTGTCTTTCTTCTAAAAAGAAAATGTTGCATTGCTCAAATATACCAATGAAATCACTGATGGCATATGAGTTAAGGATATTAAAACTTAAAATTTCTTCATTGAAAGAACCCCAAAGTATTTTAATCTACTACTGGGAGGAATTATGCAGGCTTGCTTCACCATGCTTTCTTCCAGACCTTGCAGTGATGTATCCAACAGTCTCTTCATAAGTGCCCACCCCCATCATTTAACAAATTCTTCAACTGTCTTCTACATTGGTTCACTGTTGTAATTGCCCCAAGATTTCATTTCTTCCAGAACTTTTCCAGTTTCTATTTTTAATAAAAGAGAACTTGAGGACTGATTTACTTTGGGGCTTAAAAAAGCTTTTGTTAAAAGCCATATAATGAGTGATTGTTGTCCTTAATGTACTATGTTATCTCTCATCTCTTTTGCTGTCCCTTGGTTATCTCATATCATTACAGTATCTCCGTTTGTTATCTGATATATTGGATATATTTGTATTTGGTTATTTGAAATTGGATAGGGAAGGGGGGAAAACAATATGAGGGGTGGAGGTGGTGGGGAGGGAAATGGGGACCAAGACATGAGAAAGGATATCAATGTATGTGAATTAATGCACCTTCTATCTGGTGAATATAATGTAACCCTTCTATTATTATATACATATACATATATATATATATATATATCTTTTGATAGGAGACTCTGTCATAAAGACTTCGGGGGCCAGGAGTTTAGCCTAGTGGTAGAGTGCTTGACTAGCATGTATGAAGGCCCGAGTTTGATTTCTCAGTATCATATACATAGAAAAAAGCCAGAAATGGTGCTGTGGCTCAAGTGGTAGAGCTATAGCCTTGAGAAATCCCAAGGACAGTGCCCAGGCCCTGAGTTCAAGGCCCAGGATTGACACACACACACACAAAAACACCGACATATCTCTAGTCCAGAGACTTAGATTTCGAAAAGTAGGAATCTAAAACGAATAAGTCTTCTAAACTATAGGAGAAGAAAACATGAGTTGGCTTCATCCTCAATTGACATAATAAATAATTTTTAAGTACTTGGCCTAGTAGCCTTTGCATAGTAGATAATTACTTCTTTTTTCATATTTTATTATAATTAATAGAAGGGTTACATGATATTTGCCAGATAGGAGGTGCATTGATACCCTTTCACATGTCATCGCTTCTCGGCCTTTTGGCTAAAATCAAGTGATAATTACTTCTTAAAATTTCAAGTCCAAGGTGTTTCTTAAAAGAGAAGAGTATGGTGAGGGAGTAGAAGGCAAAAGATTTACATGATCTGAAGAGAAGGCAGAGTATGGCTAGTGTGGCAAGGGACAGCGCTGCGTATCTGTATATGCAGATTCATATCTATATTGATCTCTACCTCACATGTTTTAAACTGAGAAAATGTTAAAGCCTTCCACCAGAAAAAGCTATCACCTTGTATTTTTGCATTTTGACATGTGTTACACATGTGTACTATTAAGAGTTACAGCATGTGAATTACTTGTACAGGAAAAGACTATTCTGAAAGAAAATCAAATAACATATGTTTCCTTCAGATTAGCATCTGACACTTCTGCCCAATTGTAAGCCTGAGGACTATTACTGCTGTATGATCATGAATGAATGGCTTCAACAGTACAGTGGAGGGCTGCGATTATGTAAATATATACTAATATATTATCAATGCATTGTATATTATTTGATATATTAACTCCTTCTAGAGCCCTTTCTGCTGAAGATTTCAGATAAGACTGTTTCAAAGATCTGAAAAGAATTAAAATCTGATGCTTCATCATGCTTTTATTTTTCATATTACAATTGCACTGGGCATGCCTACTTGAGTGTAAGCTTTATGAGGTTTTTACCAATGATAATACTTTCACCAAACTCCTACTAGGTGTTCACAAATACCTGTAAATGTCCTCATATGGCATTCTGCACCATGCTGTGGGCCCACTAGTTGATAAGTGTGCATTGAACCAAGAAAACTAACCAGCTGGCACTGGGTTTTAATATGTCACATGCCACTTACTTACTCATTTATTGATAATTGTATCCCAAGAGCACACCAGTCATCAACAAATCTCATCTGTACTGGAACACAAAAACTTCATGACCCAAAGCACTTGTACCTCGTGTGCATGTCGAGTATATGTGAAGACTAATAAACTGTCTAGCAAAAGAAACTCAGACCAATATGACAACCAGCTCTTCCAGATCACACCTAATCCACATTCACAACTTGTTTTTTGAAAGTCAAAATTATTTTCTTCTTTATTTTTATTATTATCTTTGTAGCTCCACAAAAGTGTTGCCATTTAACAAAGTGGTTTCAGAATACTGTGTATCTTCATCAATGTCATCCTTGAATTGACGCATTTTTGTTAATACATTACAGTTGTATATACTTAAATACCCTCCAGATATTTTCTTATGAGTTATTCAGCTAAATCTAGTCTCTACATACAAAAGAAAAGATGCATGCTTTGTCTCTCTGGGCCTAACTTACTTCACTTAACATAATTTTAATAGGTCTTTCCATGTCTTCACAAATGGTACATTCTTTCCATTGGATGAGTAAAATTCCATTTTGTATATATACCACATTTTCTTGTTCCAATTGTCCATTAAGGGACATTTGGGAAAATTCCATACCTTGGGTATGGTGAATGATGCTGCAATAAAGATGGTTATGCTGGTAGCTTTACTTTTCCTGGTTTGTAACCTTCTGGGTGGAACTGCTGTTTTATGTTTAAGTTTTTTTTTTTTTTTGAGGAATCTCCATACTGCTTTCCAGAGTGGTTCAACAAGAAAAGTCAATTTTTTTTTGCCAGTCCTGGGGCGGGCCTTGAACTCAGGGCCTGAGCACTGTCCTTGGGCCTTCTCTAGGCTAAAACTTTACCACTTGAGCCACAGCACCACTTCCGGCTTTTTTCTACATATGTGGTACCAAGGAATCGAATCCAGGTCTTCGTGCATGCTAGGTAAGCACTCTACCGCTAGGCCAAACTCTTGGCCCAGAAAAGTCAAAAAATTTAAGTAAACAGTGCTGGTAAGTTTAATTAAAGGGCTTTGAAGTCAGAACAAACACTTGTTTCAAATCTTTACTCTGCATTTCTGGTAAGGATATCTACAGTATATTATTTCAATTATTTCTGTACCTCAATCTCTTCATGGGAATACCACCAGAGATGATAAAATCATAGGGATATTTTGAATATTAAATAAACAAAATGTAAAATAATTAATTGAGGACTTGGCACACAGTACCATAAATATAATAGGTGACTTCATAAAAATGTACAATATAAACCCTATATATGGGAGGCTGAACATTCTTCTTATTCCTTTAGAAGATGCTACTAGATGATCAATGCATAAAAGTACTTAATGATAAGTATTTTTTCAAAAGCTAATGATCCATGAAGGAAAAATTATGAAAGGCTGCTATTTCCTTTGCTTATGCAAAGGTTCATGCATAGAAAAGAGTCAACTATGGAGGAAAAATTATGAAAGGCTGCTATTTCCTTTGCTTATGCAAAGGTTTATGCATAGAAAAGAGTCAACTCTGGCATCTACCTAAAATTCTGCAATCAGAATATTAGTCATGGCATCACACACTTGGAAATGAAGACAGAACTGTTCAAGTATTACTGTGGCAGCTCCATTTTCCTCCTTCAGTGAGTCCTCTCAGAATGACTGGAGTTGGCAGCAAAGCATGGAGCGTGACTTAGGAGTGCCAGCCCAGAGGAAAGTCAGGTCCCTTGCTACTTTGTTTTGACATAGAGGCAGTTAGTGTATCTCTGTTTTCCAAAAGATAATTGCTGAGATATAAAATATGTCCAGATGAAGGCAGTATAGGGTTACAGTTGAAAGCAAGCAAAGGGTCTAGACATATGAAGATTTCTTATTTTTTTCATAATCTCGTAGAAACCCCAAATGAGGATAATAGTAGACATCCAGCAGGGTTGCTGAAGCATAAAGGAGATGAACATGTAAGAAATTAATGATGTGAGATGCGAATTCTTATTGCCTAAGCATTCATGTTGAATTTCTAAAATGTATCTTTCCTTTGGTACAGTGACAATGTACGCTTCAGTGACATCAGCAGTTGTGCTAAAAGTATAACAGTTTTATGGTATCATACACCTCCACTTCTGCCCTTTGAATCTCTAATGTAATTTGCTCTTGTTGAAATGCTTTTAAGTGAAATAAACCAGTTTTCAGAGGAGAGCTCTTGCAATGCCTGTGGAACGGGTGCCATTATTAACAGTGTCCCATTCAATGAAGAAAGGTATTCTGGCTTTGATGGTATATAGTTTGGTACTTGTAAGAATCAACTAGATACTGTTAATTAATACTAAATCAAATGGATACATAATATAGATTTTCACCTGACTCAATGCTTGGCTGTTTAAGCATATACTCCAAACTCATATGTAGTTAGCACTATAAAAACAATCACGTAGGAAAATATACAAGGAATATTCTGAAAGGCTCCTACTTTCCAAACTCAAGAGCAAGCCTTGGTACCATGCAGAGCCCCTCACAGATGGACATGCAGTCTCACACCCTGGTTAGATAAACATGGCCAGCTGGATCTCCAGTGTAGCAACAGGATAAGACAACATTCTCTTTTCCTGTGCTTTGAAGCTCTAGCTTCAATCCTCACAACTTCTGTGTAATTTCAGGAAGGAAAAGGCTCTCCACAGGCATGAACACCAAGGGATAGGGCATGTAAACTGAAACTTCTTGGGTCACATGTATTTATGAAGATAAGTCTCCAGCCACCAGTTAGGGAATGGCAAGTTATGATTTATTATTGCAGGCAGCCAGAAGAGAACAGCAATAATTTCCTATTTCCTTTTCTGCTTAAGCCATGTTGCCACGTGCAGACTTCCTCAACAACAACAACAAAAAGCATAAGAAAGATTTTAAATAAAAAGAAAAGGAAAAATATCCTAACCATTAATTGATTGACAATCTGGAAGTTGGGAAAGAAGTCTGTGGTTTACAAAAACATATGATGGTATAATGAGCCTTCTCTCTCCATGTACAATTAATGTATGATACAATGTTAATAAAAATGCATGATGAGGGAAAAAGGACAATAGATGAAAAATATACTTTCTAATCAAGAAAACTACCAGGCTTTATTTCATCCATGATGAGTTAATTGCAAGCAAAACAGAAAAGATACTGCTATCAAGAAAACATAAAACATCAAGGTGATTTGTTTAAAAGGCTTTTTACTCTGTAATAAGACTAAGTAGAGTAGGCAAGATATTATAAAATGGACTAGTATAGTATAATTAATAAATATGAAGATGACATTCTATAGAAAAGTGTGGACTAAGTATCTAAACACTGTTAACTAAAAATTGAAGCCAGGCTTAGCAACAAAGACATTAAAGAGTATTATAAGAAGTTTTAGATGAAAAAATTAATAAATTTATTAAGTCTTCACAAATATGTCAGAAACAAAAACAATGCTTTTGACACAAGTAACAAGTACACCTTAAATGCCCCAAACAATTTTGGCCAGGTACTGGTGGCTCACACCTGTAATCAAATAACTCAGACCTGAGGATCACAGTTTGAAGCCAACCCAGGCTCTTATCTCTAATTATTACCTAGAATCCACCAAAAGGCCAGAAGTAGAGCAGTGGCTCAAGTGGTAATGTGATAGTTTTGAGCAAAAAAAATCTCAGGGACAGTGCTCAAAGCTCTGATTTCAAGCCCCAGGCCTTGCACACACACAAAAAAAGGAAATTATAAAACTTTTATTGACTTTTCACATTCTAAGTAAACCTAGGTATATAATTATATACTCCCAAATTACTAATCATTCGAGTGATATAAAACTTGTAGCAAATAAATACTTTGACCTCTGGTTGGACAGGAATATATATATGTATATATATATGTATATATACATATGTATATATGACTGGGACAGTGAATGTGTTTATGTTGTAGAGTGTCCTATTTTCTTTGGTTTAGGTAGGAGGAAGGTAAAGGAAGACTTCCGGGGGGCAACAAAAGTACAACATGAGAAAGGGTGTCAATGTTTGCGAAGTAATGAACCTTCTATCTGGTGAATATAATGTAACCCTTCTATTAATTACAATAAAAATATATAAAAAAAAACCTGGGTTGGATTCATTAGTACCGCATATACAGAAAATGCCAGAAATGGTGTTGTGGCTCAAGTGGTAGAGTGCTAACCTTGACAAAGCCCAACGACAGGGCCCAAGCCCTGAGTTCAAGCCCCAAGACTGGCAAAAGAAAAAAAAAAAGAACACTGAAAAAATTTGAACTAGAATCTCCAGATGATTCTTCTACATAATGGAGATTTTGTTCATGCTTAAACATCCACGGCAACACTGCTGGTTGATGAAATTTCTATTCAACCAATTACAAGGATTACATAAATGTACACAGTATTAACCAACAAATACAGGACAATTCTTTAAATTGCTATTTTAACTATAATTCTGATTATATATTTGAGATAGTTTTCTCATACACTTTACATTCCTGAAATGCTACTAAAATTGAAGTGATAATGAAATTCTGTAAAAATAAATGGACTGAAATATGCTTCTTTGCGACAGGGGAGTTCAGGGGCTTTTATTTACTATACAAACCATATGAAAGTTGAATAGGAAAACCGATGCCACTGCAATGAAGAAGCATAGATGATAACATCTTCATTTTCCAGGTTGAGAACATGATCACCCACCACATGTAGTAAAATAGCACATCTGAGTTCATACACTAGTGAACCATAAACAACAGCCACTATATACTAAGTGTCCTCTATCGCTATTCAAGCCTAATGGGAAACACTGGAGTAGGACTTCAGATCACTAACAGGAAGAGAAGAATGCTGAAACCTATCATTTAGACATCTAATGACAGCTGTGATGCATGAATGCACTGAAAAATTTACACTGAGGGAGGGTGACATGTGAGTGAAGTAGACTGTCCTGCATGCTATTAAAAAATTCCATTTTCCTTCATGTGTCTGTCTGTTCCTTAACATTTCTTTAGGGGCATTCCACACGTTCTGTCAATGATTTTAGTTTCTACTCCACTATCTTTAAATCTTGCCTCAGTTTCATGAGTATGAAATAATTCAAACAGCAAGAATCTAAAACAAATACGGTACCTCATAGTATACTAAGGATGTTTAATAAGCATCAGTATTTATTATGGTAGGAAGCAGGAATTTTGTTACATCATTCCTTTTGTTAAGTAGCCAATTTAGCCCATATAACATCCTATAAAATGGCAAGGAAATAATAGTCAGTGGTTCACTAATTTATAAAGTCAATTATATGTCACTGTTTCATATCAGGTTAATTACTTCATTTACATTTTAAAGCAGTGCATGAAAGGTGAGGCTGACAGTACTACAAGCTGAAATTCTTACACTATTTTTTCTGAATGTTAATAATATAAAAAGCAATACACAGCACAGAAATGCATATAGGTTTTACTGAACAAGATGAAAAATGACAAACACATAGAACAGAAATTAACAGAAAATATTTTCAGAAAAAATTTTACTGAGGATCCACAGGGCAAAGGAAGTGGCAAACTGCTAGATAACGTCTATAATGCCTATTTAGGCAACTGTGTGAGAAAGAATGGTGGTTACATATCAACAAAACATCTCTGTGGTTGAAGGGAAGAGAGTGAATGACATTAGAGAAGTCAGAAGAGAAATCTAGATTGCAAAGACAAAGTTATTCCTTGAAGAGGTTTATTATTGTCAGAGGTGTAATAAGATGGGGAAGGGGAGCTATCACAACAGAATCAGAAAGAATGGGGAATCAATATTTAGTTTCCAAAGTTCTAATCTTTACCCACTTTCATGAGAACCCAACCTGCCATTCCTTATTGTGGGTGTGTGTCATGATGAAAACTACCATACCACTTTCTGTCACAAAGTTGGCAGACAGAGCAGGCTTCCTTGCGTCTGTCTCTTCCCACACACCTATCAGCATTAGTCCCTTTCCTCCTTAAATGAAAAGGACTGTACACTTATTGCTGAGTTTTCTAGTAATTAAATTAAATTTTCTGTAAGACAATTTGATGGTGATGTGACTTTTTGTTCAGTCTGTGGGTGTGGGAGGATTAGATCCTACTGCTTGAAAATTTACATTCTAATAGTTATGAATTCAGTGCAGTTACAACTCCTGTGGTCTTTTATATAAAAATGAACATATACATTTATTATGAGAGGAATATACCTACATTTAATTATGAATGGCTGACTAAAGCCAGTTTAAATATTAATCACAACACTGTTGTCCTGTAACATCACCATAGAAAAAGAAAAGTTTATTAAGAACATTAGGAATTTTTCAATCACTTTGCTTACAGATCATAAAACAGATGAAGAAACTTAGGTGTTGTCTCACAATGTGACATAAAGTAACACCAAGCTGTTTCAGACTCCAAGTTCCACAACAAATAAAGTCTCTTCTTTATTCTAAGCTACAATTATGCCATCTACAAACACACGTGCCACTCATTCCTTGACAATATGGACTATTACTTTGCTTTCCTACACTACTATAAGCTCCAAAGTGATGTGCTTTTTATTCAAGTTATGACTTGACAGGCCACCAAGCTGGTGAGTACACATAGAGTATGTTCCTTTTCGGGGGACTGAATGGCTGTTGTTTTGTTCTTTTTCTGATCAATATGGCAGGTCAAGTCAGTCAAACAAATTTCTTCATGTAGACATTGCTTTACTATGGAAATGAATGTGGTAACATTCATCTTTGTCAGAAATTATGTCAAATTATTCAAATTTATTGGTGAATTACAGCAAACATCCCAGCTGATGAACATCTCAGTCATATGTTTTTAGAGAACACTTATGGCTCTTAAGAAGATACCATTACAATGAGCTTCCCTGTTCTGAAGCAAGGATGGAGAGAAGACAGGGTCTGTTATTCAGAATAATAATTTATTCTAATAAAATTTCTACAGATGTCCAGAACTATAAATATAAAAATGTATCCTTTCACTTAATGTTATTGCTTCTTCCTTTTCTGTGTCACTTATGGTCTTCTATAAGGAGTTTTAGAAAGCCATCTCAGACTCTTCCTGCAGGGTCCATATTTTCTGTAGATACATGCAGCTTCTATACTAACGATACTTCTCTGGCTTGAGGTAACAAATGATTAGCTACTGCACAGTAGTGTGATGTTCATGTTATTCTTTACTACACTCAGCCAATGTTTCAAAAATTAATGCAAGGATATCAGGATCTGAAATTAACTTTCTATAGCCAAAAGCAACATCCTGCTAAGAGGAGAAAAACCTATTATAAATGGGCTGGCATCTGATTACTTGTAGATGGTTAGTATCAGAAAAATAACATTTCAAATTATAAAATGTTAAATATAGCAAAAGCTGCCTTATATTGATTAATCAGTGTTTTGTTTCTGAGCTGGTAAAGACTAACTAGGTGGTGCCTATTCTTAGTGACAGATCTATTACTAATGATCACAGATGAATCTGAATTGGCTAATGCTAGTATGATATTATATAGAAACAGGAAAATACATGTAAGAAAAATAATGGATAGCATTATTAAACTTGAAAGTATTTTTCTTCGAAGTTATATAACATTAGTCATAGTAATATATCTAAAAGTATATGTTATGCAATAAACACTATCAAAATCACTTCGCAAAATCAGAACATAGAAAAATCAATCTAGAATAACACAAATATGCACTTCTCTGCAAAAACTAAAAAAAAACAATTTATTATTAACCTATTTTATTCTGTAAGTTGCAAGGTAAAGGAATTTTACAAACTGCCCATGTATTTATGTTCAGCTATTTCATAGGTTTTCAGACCCTACTTGACTACGTCAGAGTATGAAACATATGCCATTGAAACATTAAATTTGCAGCAATACTTTATAATTTTAAGATTGAACTGTATTTGCTAGTATTAAAAATCAGCATTTTAACTAATAAAAGTAGGGTGTGCTTTAGCTACATGGTTTCACATCACTAAGACATGGCTAAAGGTAATTTGAAATTTTATCAGTTGTGCATGGATCTGATTAATTAGAAAAACAGAGCAAAATCATTCTCTGTATTCTAAAGACTACTGATTGCTTTCTACATTTAAAAACAGAAAATTTCAAATTTCGAATGATTATTAGATGTAAAACAACAATGTTACTAAGGTCCTTAGAAAATGCAGGTATTGCCTTAGTAAGAAACATGAATTATTAACTAAGTTAAAGTTTAGAATGGACATTAAAGTATTAAAAACAAACAACAAAAAAACCCCCAAAACTTAACAAATAGCTGAGTGTCAGAGGCTCACATCTGAGAAATCCTAGCTACTCAGGAAGCTGAAGTCTGAGGATCAAGGTTCAAAGCCAGCCTGGGCAGGCAAGTCCATGAATTCTTCTCTCCACTAAACTACTAAAAAGCTAGAAGTGGAGCTGTGGCTCAAGTGGTAGAGTGCTAAGCTTTGCTAAGCTTGAGCAAAAGAACATCTAGGACAGAGTCCAGACTCCAAACTTAAGCCCCAGGACCAGCAAACATAGAAAAAAAATTGTTTTAAAGATTTCATATTATAATGGTCAGCTGAAATCATTTGTTAATTTTGTGTCTCTGCATTTTTATCTAGTAGGCACAACTCTAATTTCAAGTTCCGAATGAAAATGCATCTATTTTTCTTTAAATGAGCAGCTGAAATTGAGGATTATGTGGTTAAAAAGAAGTTGGATTGGGAGGGATGGGGAAGAACAGTGAAAGGGAAGGTAGAGATCAAGATGTATTATACTTATAAACTGATTTGTTGCCTTTGTACAACTTCTTAAAGATAACAAAAATACAATTTTAAAAATGGAAGAATTGTTTTAAAAGGGTACAAGTAACTTCTGAGGTATGCACATGTGAGCAATTGCAAATAGGATCACTGAAAGAAATTCATTCAGGCCAAAAGGTTCAAGTAATTATTTGTGCTCATCATTCATATCCCTTGCTTATCATTTCCTTGACCTTTATATAAAAGAATCACACTAACTCTCGAAGGCATTCTCTCACTTGGTTTCTAAAGCTGTTCAACATACTTGCTTGCTAGAAGCACAGCTGGCAAGGGATCTAAACCTCATCACCGGGCAAACTTACCCTTCTGCTTTTGCCAAGAATGATATTTCTGCTGGGGGGAAAGTTACTGTATAGGAAACTGGACACTGCATGTATCTGTGGGAACCAACTGCTCCACCTCTGTTGTTAGCACTACACATCAGTGTTAGATAAAACTCAAACAACAAAGAGTCAGCCTATAGTTTTCTAAATTCAACCATTAATTAAAGGAAGAGCAGAGAGATCAGCTGAGTATTTCTACTCATTTTCTGAAGAAAGATGCAACTGAGGATAAGCAGTGCCCCCTAGTGTCAATATCCATAGACAAAAACTAGAAGAAAGTTCTTAATGTTCATGGAACTAAATTATTAATACTGTGTATGTAACAAAGTAAAAATTTTTATTCAAAGATCTCCTTTATATGTACAAAAAAGCTCACTAAGTATTCACCTACTTAATATCAATTTGCTCAGGAATGTGTGTTTCTCTGTATGCATATGTACACACATGCACACACATTGCCTCCTACACACACACACACACACACACAGTGCACACACTGACATGGCCAAGATGTCTTTAATGTTCCAGGCAGCTCAGAAAAAATTCTACCCAGCACAGCAGGCCATGCATGAAGCGAATCTCAGCCAGCCCAGCAGAATTGCTCACTGTGAAGACTTCTAATAGGAACGGCTGAATACACAATACAGGCAAGCCAGGCCTAAGTGGCTCAAGTGGACTGGTCAGAATGGAGTCAGACAGTGTCAAACCTATCCAAAAACTGTAACTAAATCCATAAATACTGTTTAACACACTTTCCTCTTTTTGTTAGCAAGATCAAGAAACCCAGCTTAAGAACCTGATTTTGAAAATGTAACTTTTACTGTGCATATTCTGAATGTTGGATCCTGAATGTTAAATATAAATAAAGTACATGGTTCTCTTGGAACAAATAGTCATACCTAATTTACATATTAAAATATTACATATGCTCTGTAGAATTTAAGTTGTGATAATATTTCATGGTAAGTTTAATATATGAGAAAACTTAAAAATTAGATTTTAAACACTAATGATTGACTAAGATACATGACACAAAGGCACAGTAAGATTCACATTCTTTGAAAAAAACTTATTTGTTAATAACATTTTTCTTTTGGTCACAGATTCCACAGTGGGAAGCAAAAGAAAAAGAAAAAGAAAACAAAAGCAAAAGCAAAAATTCAAAACAAAAAGGAGAAAAAAAGTCAGAAGGTCTGAGAGAATATGTCTTGAAAAGACTACTAATGAAAAACAAATTCACAGCAAAAACTATTTAATTTTATCTGTATAAAAAGTATAAAATAAAATAAAGGCTCAAGGCTATTTACCACATGCCTTTGTATAGGAATCCATTTGTGAATTACTTTTCCATATAACATAGTGCATATACTACTAGTTTTGCATTAAGAAAGCAAGAAGTATATAGTTATGCTTTTATGAAAAGATTCCTGTGATCATTTAAGTCATTCTACCTTTAAAATGGAAAAGGCCAAATGCAATACTTTAGTAGGCATAGCAGAACACCCAAAAGAATAAGGACAGACAGGCATTTAAGTCCTTACAATAACTTCTAGTTACAACAGAAATTGAAACACCAACTATTTAAAATTAGAAAAAGGATCTAAAATACCTTACATTGAGCTGCTTTTTTTAAAAAAGTTTCACATTGGTATGACTATTAAAATCCCAGATAACTAAAAAGCAAGACCAACAACCTCCTCCTCACTCATAAGAAT
Source organism: Megascapheus bottae (assembly GCF_031878675.1). Classification (NCBI taxonomy): domain Eukaryota; kingdom Metazoa; phylum Chordata; class Mammalia; order Rodentia; family Geomyidae; genus Megascapheus; species Megascapheus bottae. The sequence continues at coordinate 29,000,893 of NC_143512.1, read as the reverse complement.
GTTTAAAAAATGTTCAAAAGGAAATAAAACACAGGTGGCCATAGTTAAGTTCATGGTAATTGGAATCAATACATATTCTGGAACATTAAAGACTGTGAGATTTTTACAAAAAGCTCTACAGGAAATGAATATGTTATTTTATACCAGTAATCACAGCTACCTGCTTAGAGAGGTGATCGTGAAAGCTAAATTCCTGTTGACTAATCTCAGGGATGAGGATTTGTTTTTACCTTGGTAGACACTTACAGTCATTATTAGCATAAATAATATATAATCTCCTACAAGTTGCCAACAGGCTAAAACACTTTAAGTGTCTTTTATACATTTCAGGGTTACTTGACAGTTTTCATCTTTAATTCAACTATAAATTGGCTGATATTTTTGTCATTAATGTATGTATAAAAGTGATGTGAGATTTCTAAAACTACTTCAGAAATAGTCTATATCAAACTCCCAAAATGCTCAGGAAAAAGAAACAAATTCAAAAAGCTAAAATAGAGCATCATTACAAAAAGCTTCCATTTTGGGGGTACAAAATTAGAGTTTTTAAAGACTTATTTTAAATTGTTTTTATTGTCAAGATAATAGAGGGGTTACACTTACATTCACCAGATAATGGGCACATTATTTCTCACACATTGATATCCCTTTTCATGTTTTTGTCCCCATTTCCCCCCCTCCATCCAGTCTTAATCATCTTGTTTTCCCCCTTGCTTTTCCTACTTCAAATAAAAAAATAAACATATATACAATATACCAGGTAACAAAGTCAGATACAGGAACAATATGAGATTAACCAAAGGGCAACAAAGGAGAAGAGAAATAATATAGTACATTAAGAACAACAATCACAGAAGATAAGAGTTTTTTAAAAGACATATCCAGAACAGTTCACCATGTTATAATCTGTAGGATGCATGACTAAATAAGCACAGCTAGCTTTTTTCATTATTATTATTATTATTATTATTATTATTATTATTATTATTGTCATAGAAAGGGAAAGGCAAACAGACCCAGGCCTGTTGCATGGGAAGGATAATGGGGAGGAGGAGTATGAAGAGTATGGAGCTAGGTTCACACAGTATACAGCTGGAGAGTAGCAGTGATTCACAACTCTTCTCATTCCTTGAAGTGCAGAAGAAAGGAGAAGGTTTGTTATTCATGTAGTGTGTTCATGCTTACATTTGATTTTCTTTTAGAGAAACTTAGATAAAGGAGTTTGGAAGTATCTGTATATGACAGCAAAGAAAGATTAACTCTTAAAATGTGAGCTTTTAGCTTTAACTTCCTAAAGCCTCTGTAAAAATGTTCACATACAATACTTTTGTACATGTGTTCTAAATAAAAGAATCCTTACAAAATGCTTAAAAAGTAGAAATGAGACTGTGCTGGCTAAATAACTTCAAATAAAGGTATTTCCTTAAAATATATCCATCTAAATATCTGACAAGCAAATATCATCATTCATACAATTGTAGATTATTTAAGAAAATTTCCATATAATCATACTAAGTATCAAATGCCAAACATAATAAATTCCTAAACAAAGTCTTATTCTATAATCATGTGTTCAAAGTGATAAAATTGTAGTATATTTTTTCAGAAATCATTCATATTGTTAAAAGTTGAAAAAAACCAAACATAGCATAAAGGACATATTTAGTCTTTTGGTGTTATTTCTTTAGCAATATTAATTAGAGCTGCTCATGTTTACCAAGAGGAGTTAACATTTGAGATTATATATGGTAGTATTTGAGCTAATATCTTGCAATTGAGTGTGATAAAATATAAGAAAGGTAGCAAGTAATTGTGTTACTCAAAATTTTTAATTTAATAGTTTATGTCTCAGGCTAATAGTCATAAAACCAGCTATATCTTTTTAAACTACTGTTTATTTTTATAATCTTTAAAAACTATACTTTTTACTTTCATATTGTGAATTAAAAACAAAACGTACAATTATATTATGTTTTAAACAATGAGAGATGTAGTAATATTATACAGTATGACAAGAAATTAACAAGTACTTCCTAGTTAATAAGAAAGGAAATTTCATTAAACTAATCAAAATGGCAAGTTTGGGATTTTTAAATGAAATGTCTCTATTTCAATAATTAATAACATGGTTTTTACCACAGTTTGTTATTAAAGTTCTCAGACTCAAATTGGCTATATTGAAACATTGGTAATTTCTAGAAACCACCAATGTAAATACATGATGGATTGCCAATGAGAAATAATGCAAATGAGGCTGAAATCCTTTTATATATTCTTGTATGATTTAAAAGTTATTACTCCCAAAGATGAAAATCCATTAGCTTGAAAGTTTTCTGGGAATATTTTGCTTCTTCATTACCTATGGAACAACAGACAATGGATTTCACTGGATACTTTTTTCCAGTAGTTATCTCACCATCTTCCTGCTTCCTAGGACCTCCGCGAAGACCACTAGCTACCCCAGAACTGTTCTATAAGCATCTGAGCACAGTGAAAATACTTCTCAAGAAGATCTCCACATCCTTATGAGGGATGGGCAGGGGACGTCCAGGAGTTCTAATAGTCTGAGGTCTTAGGTACTATCTGAGCAGAAAACAAGCAAGTTTCATACCACATTTTGATCATTTTACAGAGGCCCACCGAAATCCTTTATTTACCATGAAATAATAAGTTGCATTTCTCCAGTCCAGAACCACATAAGAAAATGTTTATAGGGTAAGCAGGGGTAGAAGGAATATAGTAATTCAGATTGACTTGTAATGAGGAAAGTTTCATTAGTTCAAGTTATAACATTTCAAGTTGTTTCTTGCTACTTGTGTTTGGGGCTTGTGGGTTCAATCCCAAAGATTCTCAGTGCATCTTCTGCAGCACCGGGAGACAACTTGTTGGTTGTCTGCAGTCAACAATTCCTTTCACATAGCCATGGAAAAGCGCTTTGCTGCATCTGAATTAGCTTGTTTAATCATGAGTTGCTGTGAAATAAATAGACTCTTCTGGCTTCGGAGGTAAAAAAAACTTTTCCAGTTATGAGATTATTTTATATCTAGCAGACGCTTAAGATATATACTCACTCATTCAGATATGCAAATTTAACCACCGGAGACAACTGAATTATGCAAGATGATGTATATTCCATTTTAGTTGGTAAAAATGTACAAACACTATAGAATTGCATTTCAGAGAGCTATGCTTGCACCAAGCTGAGATGCACTGAACAAAAGTTGCAATCTAAATGTAATATCTGTGTTTCCACAGATTGGATTTAGTTTTGAAAACCTGCTTTTAAGTACTTGAAAAGGTTTTCCATTTAATATTTTTGTAGGACTTTTTCATTGGCATTTTCACAAAATCCCTCATATCATCTTAAATTATTATTTTATGATTTACATACAATACATTATAAACAAGTTTGGGCATGCTAGTGAAGCTATAATCACTCAGAAATCTATTTTTTTCAATAAAGTTTTACTTACTAACATATTATTTACATTACTAGTAATTCTGTTTATGACTACTGGCTGGATAATTTTATGTAACTAATGTATATTTGTCTACATTTATATATATACATACATACATATATATGTATACATAATGTATATATATATAAAATGCTGTGTTTTTTATAGACATCTTGAAACAACAAATGACATTATCTAACAACTTTATGCAATTATTGTTTATGTACAATAAACATTTAACTCACCAAAGATATAATTTTAAAAAATGAATTTCTATGTTTCTTAAGTATAGAACACAAAAAGGATTTCTAATATCTCAGCATCATATTTTACAACATATAATTATAATAGTATAATAGGGTTTATGATAGACTAAATGATGCCAGTGACACTACTGAAATAATCAATGTCTATTTTCCTGCTGAATTTAATTCCTTCTCTTTAGCAATATACAGAAATAGTTTTCTGTTTAATTAAAATGAAACAGAATACACACACACACACACACACACACACACACACAAATCCTGATTTGTAGTAGGTGTCACTATATATGCTTTCTAAAACCAGTAAGTAAATTGTCATTGCAGCAGTTAATCACCAGCATCACAATAATCAAAAGCAATCATGACACATTTCTAAATCTTTGCCAAAAGTGACCACCATTTATAAACTCACAAGAGCTCTGAAGAAAAAGGAATCTGACTTAAAAGATTTTGCTGCATGCTGACAGAACCTTACACTTATCTTACCAGTTCCTCACTGAATGCGTGGTAAAGAGGTTGGAAGTATTGGGCATTTTCTTGATAATTAACTGCATAGGCAAATACGTTCTTTGGCAGACAATATAAATGCTGATTTAAGAACCAGACAAGAAAAGAGTACTAAGCTATAAAACATTTATTGCTCAATTTCTCACTGATTTGAAGAGTTAATCTTTAAATTTAGTTTTCTATTGTCAACAAATAATGCAGTACTTCTATAAAAGTTATGATATGAAACATATATTACCCATAATGGATATATAATCCTGCCCATAATTGATTCATAGATCCTAAATCAACTTATATTTGACAGGTTTATATGATTCACATTAGTACTGATAATAATAATCAACATTACCAGGCAAGGCATTCTCGACCAATGTTTCATAGTGAAGCAAGTAAGAATTCTTATTTTCTTAAAAATATAAAGTAAAACACATCCCACTGAAACTAAGACAAGTGGTAACTTACTGAAAACACCAGTATATTTTAGTTTATGTCTAGGTTTAGAGGATCATCTTTAAAGAAAATGGCTTCAAACTGGAATTGAGATTCACTGTTTGAAAAACAAAAATAGTACAAGATAAGTGGCATATACTGTGGCAATTTTCTTTAACATAGCTTTTCAAATATAATCTAGTCTACAGTGCACTCAAACTGCAGAAACATCCAAATTAGGAGAAAAAAAACCCAGCTATACTTATCCTTGCATAAAGGGCCTATACTCAAAGGAACATCTGAATAAATCGAGACATCTGCAGTAAAGTTTTACCTTCTCCCTAGAATGTTTGAGATGAACTCAGTGTAACACTGTCTTCTAAGAAAAGACAAACTGATCAATGCAAGAACACATCAGGCTGCTTTGGACAGGCCAATCAATGCAAGAAAGAACCTTGCCCAGGGCCTTATGCAAATAGAAGCACGTCCTGCAACCTAGGGAGGAACATGCGCAATAGATCAATTGGACTAAAAAAAAAAAAAAAACACTTACAGCTATATCAGCTTCAGACAGTAAATATATACCGACGAAGAGACTACATTTCCTGTGAATTCTTAAATTGGTTATTTTTTAATAGCTAGTTAAAAATTCTTCCTGGGAACCGGAATACAGCAAAAATGAAGAAAACACCTTGGGCGAAATACTAAGCATTACTTCAAGACTGCGCTAATAAAATTTTGATTTCTTAAAAATTCTTGGCAGACCTGAATTTTGCTGACATTTCAGACGGTAGTTTTAAGTATGTTTATATTCATGAATAGAAAATAAAAATGTAAAATAGAAACCCCAATTCTATCTCAGATAATTTCTCATCAAAGAAAACAAAAATATTGTAAGAACCATAATTTAAGATGTAAAATTACAGTCATCATTTCAAATGAAAAAACTCAGCCAATAACTTAAGACTATACTGTGTAGTGGTTAACCAATCAATTCATATAGTATGACTTTTTTCCTTTGTTTTTAATATTTTCTCCCCGAATCACTCTGAATTCTGATTAGAATGTACAGTAACTTAAATACTAGTTAATACACATGGAAGTATTTGAATGTACTAATACTTTCAATAAAATTAATCACAAAATATCAAAAATATTAAAGACAGTTTCTTACTAGTTTCATTTTTAGTAAGGATTTTCATTACTTAAAACATCAAAACAGGAAAATTATTTTAAACAGGAAATATAATGCCTGGGAGTATGACATCAACTCTATAAAACAAAAGAGAAAAGTATGTTCACATGCCTTAGAGTTTTTAGTTTTTACCTTAATTTCCTTGTACTCTGAAGCTGAGGTATGAAAATTTTGCTGCAAATGCATTTTTGATGGAATATTTAGAAAATATTTCTGGCACTTACAATTAGTTACATGATATTCTCCGCTACATTATTTTAACTAGTAGAGACTTTTCTAGATAAAACACCATGTAAAATACAAAAATCAGTCCTCTATAAAGTTCACTATCTGATTATTCATTAAAACATTTGGGACAGGCTTCATGAAATACTGTAGTTAGCAATGGAAAGAATATGAAGATTATGCAGGAAAAAACATGGGTTTAGTTTTTCACATTCCTGATGCTTTCTATATTGTTAAGACTTAATTTTAATATATTCTAGTTAGCTTTTTTTCCTATAGCATTACTAAATATGTCATTAAAATATTTGCTTCTCTTTACTAAGACTTATAGCTTTTATTTTCAAGTATCACATAGCACATAATGAACTTATTTTAAATCTGAAGCAGAAAACATTTTAGGTTTATTACGGGGATTCAAATGCTATTGGAGAGTGATATAAGAGGGGTTACAGTTACATAAGTAAGGTAATGAGTGCATTTCTTGTTCAAACATTGTTACCCCCTCCCTTATTTCTTCCACTTTCCTTCTCCTGTATCCCACTTCCCCCAAGTTGTAAAGTTCATTTCCAACACAGTGTCTTGTATCACTGTTACATTGATTCATCCTTTGTCCTTTGTCTCACCATTTTGTTATGTTTTTTCCAAATGTAATGTTCAGTATAAAAATCTGAGGAGTCATATTTCCAGTGAAATTCCAACATTCAGTAAACAAAATGCAATAGATCAAGTAAGTTTTTTTTACAATATTTAAATCATTGTATTTATTCTAGTATAGAGAGGCAAAAAAGAAAACCAATTTTAGAGTACTGGAATCTAATATTTGATATGTGTTGACATTGTGATAGACACCAAATAATGAAATTCTATCCTTCCCTGATATAATCTACACAACATGTGTGCTTCTTGCTTTTAAAAACACATTTTCAATATAAAAAGTAGGTGTTAGGTATTATATTCAGTTTGCCTTAAAAATTTGTTTTTGACAAGCATAAAGGTGGAATTCTCTTAAATGGAGGTTTTTTCTCTTTAATTAAAAGCATACCAACACTGAAAACTTACTTATGCCATTAAAGAAATGACTGTAAGAAGGCTGTAGAATGGGTAAATTCACTAGGATGACTGAAGATTTTGAAGCTGGCTCTGATTTTTATATAACTTGGTAAACCTTTTCAAGTTCCTTACCTACAAAATTGGGGTAATAACACCTGCCTCACTGAATGAGACTTCAGTTAAGGATGTCTTCCTAGGTAAGGTTTAATTATTTTATATACTTTGTCTCTGCTAAGCGACAATATAACATAGTGGTTATGAGCATGAGCTTTGGACCCAGAAAGCCTGCATTTAAATTCTGGCTTAATCACATATTAGTGACATAGGTAGTTAATATTTCTTGTATTTTATTTTCCTTATATGGGAGTAACAGAGTTATAAGGATTACTTGAGGTAATCTTTGCAAAGAACTTAAAATAATGCCTAGTGACTAGAAAGAGCTGTCCCATATACTCTCACAGGTGTAGATTGCAGATATAGATATGAAGGAATATTGGCAGAGGAGATTGTTCCACTGAGGGTTCTAAGGTCAGTTCTATTTAGTTAATATTAGAAGATAGCAATCCAATCAGCAAGGAATAAACTACAAAGAATGTCAATTAAATCAATGTTCAAGAGGGAATGTACCCACTACCTGATGAATGTAACTATAACCACTCTATATGCTATCTTGACAATAAAATACAATTAAAAAATTTTTTTAAAAAGCCCAAGTCTTGATTAAGCTAGCAGCTTGTCTTTAGATCGTCATTTGCTGTTTTTAATTTTCCCCAAAACACTACATAAAACAAAGCCACAATTAAATTAGGTAATATAGAGATTATGTGTTCTTTAAAGCGTTTCACACTTTCATTCTCTTTTATTACTTGAGGTAATCAGAAATTAAGGTTAAAAGACTTCCTTGGAAGACGTGCACACACACACGTGCAAGCACACACACACACACACAAACACACAGAAGAATAAACTTGTGTAATTCATAGAACAACTGAATTGAATCTTTAAACATGTGGAAGAAATAAGTGAATGACAAGGTTTTAGCTGGTTACTAGTGGCTCACACTAGCTAGCAAGTTAAATAGTAAGCCCACACAGTGGGAGAAGATCTTCATTAGCCATATAAAAACAAGGGCCTCATATCTAAAACATACCCACAATTCAAAAAAATTGAATCTCTCAAAAGCAAATCCTTAATGAAACAACTGTACAATTAAGAGGTGGACTAAAGACTTAAAGAGAAACTTCTCTGAATAGGAAATAAGAATGGTCTATAGACACATGAAGAAATGCTCAACATCTCTGGACACAAAAGAAATGCAAATCAAAACAGCTTTGAGATCCCACCTCACTCCAGTTAGAATGGCCATTATAAAGAAATCTAGTACCAACAGATGCGGCAGGGATGTGGTCAGAAAAAAAGGCTACTACACTGTTGGTGGGAGTGTAAACCCCTTGCAATATTAGCTAGTGTAAAAGGCTGAGATCTGAGAATCATGGTTCAAAGCCAGCCCATTTAGGAAAGTTTTTGAGAGTCTAATTTCCAATTAATGATCAGGAAAAAAAAACTGGAAGTAGTGCTGTGGCTCAAGTGGTAGAGCACAAGCCTTGAACAAAAAGGCTCAGGGACAGGGCCCAGGCCATAAGTTCAAACTTTTGGACTAGCACATACACACAAAAAGTTTGCTAATTTATTCTTTTTTTTTTTTTTTTGCCAGTCCTGGGCTTGAGCTCAGGGCTTAAGCACTGTCCTTGGACTTTCTCAAGGCTAGCACTCTACCATTTGAGCCTCAGCACCACTTCTGGCTTTTTTTTTTTGCTATGTATGTGGGGTACCAAGGAATCCAACCCGGGTCTTCATGCATACTAGGCAAGCACTCTACCACTAGGCCAAACTCCCGCCCCCCGTCCCGCCAATTTATTCTTAAGGCACTATGTTATTTTTCTCTTTTTTTTTTTTGCCCTTTAGTTAATCCCATATTGTTACTCTATCTGACTTTGTTACTTGATATATTGTATATAACTTTGTTTATTTGAAATAGGGAAGGGAAGGGGGTAGACAAGATGATTGGGACAGGATGGGGGGAGGGAAATGGGGACAAAAACATGAGAAGGGGTATCAATGTGTGAAAAGTAATGCACCACTACTTGGCGCATATACCTATAACCCCTCTATGCATTACCCCAACAATAAAAAGAATAAACTCATATTAAAAAATCAATAACAAAATACATCTCAAATAAGTGGACAACTATAACATAGGCTCTATCGTTTACCTCAATTTTAATAATTAGTACACATCTAGGAATCTCATAGCAGAGGATCACAATAGCTCAAAAACCTATGTATATATGGTCATATAGAACGAGACTAAATGAAATGAACTCTAGGATATGAAAACAAGATATTTATGACATTTATCTTTGTGATTTTTCTTCTTAGTGTACTATGTTAATTCTTTTTTCTTTTTTTTCCTCCCTATGGCTAATCTCATGTGGTTGTTTATCTGACTTTGTTACATGGTATAATGTAATATAAATTTATTTGCTTATTTGAAATAGGAAAGGGTGGAAAAGAAGATGATTGGGAGGGCGTAGGAGGTGGGAAACAGGGACAAAAATATGAGAAGGGGTATCAATGTGCTAGAACTAGTGGACCCACTACTTAACGATTGTAACTGTAACCCCACTATATACTACCCTGACCAAGCAACAACAACAAAAACTAAAAAGAAACTATCGGAGAAGCAAATGAAATTGAAAATAAAAATAAATACAAAATTATTTTTAAATTTGTTTTCCAAAAAACAAACTTCACTAGTGAATTTCTCTTTATCTAAGGGAAAAGAGAAAAGACTAGTAAGGAAAATAAAAAGATATAGTAGAACCAATTTTACAAAAATATAAAATATCTTAGGAATCTATTTTGAATAATTATGTACTAATAAAGAAGTAGAAATGAATAATATCCTGGACACATTAGCAAACCTACCAATAATAAATAAAAAAGTATTCAGTCTAATAAATGATCAATGAGTAGTGAGAACAAAATGGTAAAGAAAATTTTTTCCTCAAAGAAAAGTCCAAGGCTACATGACTTCACTGTTAAATTAAACAAAACACCTTAAGACAAATATACCATTTTTCTCAAACCATTCCAAAAGATTGAAAAGGCGTAAATATTTCCAAACTCATTCTATGAAGATAACATTACCTTCATACTTAACCCATCCAACACAGTAATGAGCACAATAAATTGACATCCCTGATAAAAAGAAATCTAAAATTCTCAAAAATATTGTAGCAATCCAAGCACACTACCACATCAAAAAGACTGGACTTGGCCGGGAGTTTGACCTAGTGGTAGAATGCTTGCCTAGCATGCACAAAGACCCAGGTTCAATGGTTCAATTCCTTGGTACTACAAACATAGAAAAAAGCCTGAAGTGGTGCTGTGGCTCAAGTGGTAGAGCTCGCACCTTGAAAAAGTCCAGGCCCTGAGCTCAAGCGCCCCCCCCAAAAAAAAGACTGCACTTTATGATTAAGGGGGATTTATTGTAGGACTGCAATTATATGAACAAATTAATAAACGTAACATAACATAAAGAGAATGAGGGATATAAACATAATTATTCTAATAATACAGAAAAAAATCTCAAAAAATTTAAAAACATTCCATGACAAAAAGCAAGAAAGCAGGCAAGCTCTCAACAAATTAGGAACAGAAGGAACATGCCTCAACAAAATAAAGACTACATAAGACTAGACTACTGCATAGCCAATATCAAATTGAGGGGGGAAAGTTTAAATCATTTGCTCTCAGATCTATATTATGACAAGAATGTTTATGTTCACTACTGGTAGTGCTAGCCAGAACAATTATACAAGAGAAAGAAATAAAATTATCCAAATTACAAAAGTATAATTAAATTATACCTGCTCATAGTGAAATTACTTTATATATTAAAAACATAAAATCTCTATCAAATAAACACTATCAGAACTGATAAAGCCAGTGAAGGAGCAATAAACAAAGTAAAAATGCTAGCTTTTTAATATAGTAACTGTCTGAGAAAGAAATTAAGAGAGTAGCCTCATTTAAAATAACTACAAACATACAATATACAGGAAATGATTTAACTAGTTAAATATCTAGTTAAAGATCACTAGGTTAAAGATCTTTATAATGAAAAGCATAAAATATTCATTAAAGAAATTAAACAAGGGTCCGGGAGTTTGGCCTAGTGGTTAAAGTGCTTGCCTAGCATGAATGAAGACCCGGGTTCGATTCCTCCGTACCACATACATAGAAAAAAGCTGGAAGTGGTGCTGAGGCTCAAGTGGTAGACCTCTAGCCTTGAGAAAGTCCAAGGACAGTGCTCAGGCCCTGAGCTCAAGCCCAGGACTGGCAAAAAAAAAAAAAAAAAGAAATTAAACAAAATGTTGTAAATGGAAGGACATCCCATGTTCATGAACTGGAAGTATTACTATTGTTAAAATATTCACACTATCCAAAAACAATCTACAGATTCATAAAAATCTTTTAAAAATCAATATTATACTTCACAGATCCAGTAAAAATAAATTTGTGTGAAAGTACAAAAAATCCTGAATATTCAAAACCATCTTTACAAAACAAAGAAGCAAGCAAATAAATAAAGGATGACAACAAAGACAAAGTGGAAGCATTACTTTACCCGGCTTAGAAATATAGTAGAAACCAGTATCAACCAAATTGGCATAGAAATATACTAGAAACCAGTATCAACCAAATTGGCATGGCAATCTGGATGCTAATGTCTAATGCTTAAAATTCTAGCTACTTAAACTGAGATCTGGGGATTATGGTTCCAAGACTGCCTGACCAGACAAATTCTTGGAACTCTTTTCTCCAGCCAGCAAAAAGCTGGAACTGGGAGCATGACTCAACTAGTAGAGTGCTAGCTGTGAAAATAAGTGAGAGCTGGAATCCCTGAATTCAAGTTACAGCATAGGCATAAGAAGAAAACAACAGTTCTAGGAATGTGGCTTAGTGGCAGAATGCATGCCTAGCATAGATGAAGCCCTGGGTTCGATTCCTCAGTACCACATAAACAGAAAAAGCTAGAAGTGGTGCTATGGCTCAAGTGCTAGAGCCCTAGCCTTGAGCACAGAGAGGCTCAGGGAAAGAGCCCAGGCCAAGAAGAAAGAAGAAGAAGAAAAAAGAAAAAGAAAGAAGAAAGAAGAAGGAGAAGGAGAAGAAGAAGAAAAACCCAGCATGGTATTGGCAAAAAAAAAAAAAAAAAAAGAGAGAGAGACACACATGTCAGTTGAACAGGAACAAAGAACCTAGAAGAAAATTAACATTTCACAGTCAACCAATTTCCACAAAGATGCTAAGACCCTATAGTGGAACAGTGGTTGTCATCAATAAATAAGACTGGGTGAAAAATGGATGCCTGCTTGCAGGAGAATGAAACTAGCCCCATATTGGTTACCAGTCACAACAATTACTCAAATGAATTAGAGACTCAAGCACAACATGCTAAACAATCTCCACCCGCCCCCCTTCCCAGCAAAAAAAAAAAAAAAAAAGGAACACTAATTCAGGACATTGGAATGTGGAGCAATGTTTTTTTGGCTAAGAAGTCTTAATGTACAGGAAACAAAAACAGACAAATTGGATTTTATCAAACTGATTTCTGCACAGTAAAGGACATAATGAACAGAATAACAAGACAGCCTATGGATTGTGAAAACACATTTGAATACATACAATTCTGTACAGCAAAAAAGCAAACAAATCAAACAAACTACCCAACAAAAAGAGAAATAACAAAAACAAAGGCCTCATTTTAAGATGGACCTAAACAGACATTTCTCAAAGACAAAGACATGGTCAATAAGTCTCTCAAAAATGTTCAACACCTAAAATGTTCAACATCCTAAAATATCCAGTGAAATAGCTGACCCTAGGCCTAACTCTACATCTCACTCATATTTTCTGTGATTGTGTTTCATGTCCTCTAGATGTCACCTGACTTCAGGGAGAATGGTTATTAGGAAAAAGACTAAAGATAAGGAATCTTATGCTAGGTGCAGGTGGCATGCTTATAATCCTAGCTCTTCAGAGGGCTGAGATCTGGGGATCATGGATGGAAGACAACCCCAGGAGGAAGGGCCATGAGACTCATGTGCAATTAACTTGTGAAAAGGTGGAAGCTGAACTCTGGTTCAAGCAGTAACACGTCAACATTGAGTGAAAAACTAATGGATGGTACCAAATCCCTGCGTTCAAGCCCTAGTATTGGCACTAAAAGGAAATTCAAAGAGAATTAACATATAATCCAGCAAACATTGATACCCTTTCTCATGTTTTGGTCCCCATTTCCCTCCCCTCACCCCCACCCCTCATCTTGTTTTCCCCCCTTCCCTTTCCTTATTTCAAATCACCAAATAATCATATATACAATATATCAGATAACAAGTTAAAATACTGAAACATTATAAGATAGCCAAAGGACAGCAAAAGAGGTGAGAGATAACATAGTACATTAAGGACAACAATCACTCATTATGTGTCTTTAAACAGGACTTTAAAAAAAATTCTCTTTTATTGTCAGGGTAATATATAGAGGGGTTACAGTTACATACGTGAGGTAATGGGTACATTACTTTATGTACATTGATACACCTTCTCATGTTTTTGTTCCACTTTCCTTTCCCCTCAATCACCTTTAAACAAGAGGTCTCTGGGAGAAGATTAGGTTAAAAAACTTCATGATGGGATTGATGTACAGAGAAGAGGACAAAAAGATAATATATCCCTCTTTCATTTTTTACATACAGTAAAAACTGTCTATATACAAGAACCTTGGTCTTAACACTTTCCAGTCTTTAGAATAATGAAATAAATGCTTTTATGTGGCTGAGGCCACATGATTGATAGTAATTTTTATTATAGTAGTCCACGCTAGACAACTAATCCATATTTACGTAGGCTCACTAATTTCTAGAGGATATGAAACATACAATCAGAAAATGTAAGTGAGGTGTAGAGTTAGGCCTAGGGTCAGCTATTTCACTGGATATTTTAGGATCTTAGTTCAATTCTTACATTTACTAACCAATTCAAATTAATGGTTCTCACAAGTATCCAAAATTTCAGGATCACAAATGGTGTACCCTGAACATTCACAAATATGAACTCTCTCTGCCACCATGTTCAGTGATCAAATTTGTTCTCCTGTCCATCTTTCTGTATGAATATTTAAGGCCCTATTTTCTCTATTCTGACCCAACATTGTACTATCTGGAATTTCATCCTGAAAACCTATTTGTATTTAAATCTATGATCAACAAATATTTGTTGTGTGTGTACTTAGAAATTTAGCCAGGCTAGATAATATGGTAGAAACCCAAAGAAACAAAGGATTGCTTCTTTTTTTAATTATATAAGAAGATATCAGGTAAGTTCTCTTAAAAGTTAAATGTGGCATACGATGCTAAATAAAAGATCTAAGCTGAGAATACTGAAATGGAAAATTAACTGTATTCTGAGACAATGCTATTCTTTAAGGTAATATTTTTGCATAGCAAAATAAATGATTATCTCTAATAGCATTTTTCAAACCCATTTTTTGGATTGAGAATATAATGTTTAATTTTGACTCCAAGAAACTATTTCTAAAATGTCAGCCTCTTGTGATTCACATGCTTTTTACTGTAATGTAAGTTAATTCAATGAAAACCTGTTGCAGGAATGGGCAGAGCTCAATGGTAAGAGTGCAAAGCCTTGAGTTCCATTGCTAGCACCACTCTCTTATCCAAAAGACTACTGAAATCAGTAATAAAAGCAGTGTGCAGAGACAGACATATAGATCCAAAGTCTCCCACTCTTAAAATTAAGGGTGTGAAAGAGTATTACTTGGTTACTCTGAATCTAAAGAAAATTTTAGACTCATAATAGGACTATGTTGGCCATAGGGAAGACAGATGATTAGTGATCCCCATCTTCATTAGCTCATGGACCAAAGTTAAGTACTGTCATCAAAATGACCTTCAAAAGAAATATTCTGCACCATATATTCTTATCTAAGCCATATACTTTGATTATGCATTGCTTCATTGTTCCATAGCACTCACTTTTTTTTCCCTTCCTTGGGGAGGGAAGAAAAGTCAGGCCTTGTGCTTATAGATAGGCACTGTACAATTGGAACCACAGATAAGGTCCCATTTTGAGTTAGTTATTATTGAATTAGGATCTTGCTTTGTCCACACCAAAATAATCAAAAGAACCACGTTCACAGACAAGAAGACTTGATGTTATTAAGATAGCAAAGTTGCCCAAATTGATCTACAAATTTAGTCAATCAAAATACTTATTCCTACTTCTTGTATTTTTTACATATGTAAATGCAAGGGATATTTCATAGGCAAAGTAGACAAATTTGGAGGAAGACCTTAATATAAAATTATACTAAACAAGTCATTGTGGTACTGGTGTGAAGACAAACACACATCACTGAAATACATTTCAGAAGCAAACACATTTATAGCTAATTAATTTGTAAAATAGTATAAGGACAAATCAAAGAGGAAAAGAATAATATTCAATAAATGATGTTTGGAAAACTAAATATCCATGTTCAAAAAATTGAACTGAGGACTAAGAGAGTAGCCTTAGTGGTAGAGTGCTCGCCTAGCATGCAGGAAGCCCTGGGTTTGATTTCTACATACAATATACACAGAAAAAATGCTAGAAGTGGTGCTGTGGCTCAAGTGGCAGAGCGCTACCCAGGAGCAAAAAATGTCCAAGGACAATGCCCAGGCCCTGAGTTCAAACCCTAGGACTGGCCAAAAAAGAAAAAAAAAAAAAAAGGAACTAAACCAGGTTCTGTTGGCTCACATCTGTAATTCCAGCTAATGGGGAGGCTGAAACCTGAGAGTTCAAAGCTAGTCCAGGCAGGAAAATCTGAGACATTTACCTTGAAAATGAAACTGTGGCTCAAATGATAAGAGCACTATAGCTTTGAGAAAATAAAAAATAAAAACTGCAGGGACAACACCCAGGACCTGAGTACAAGTCCCAGGATTTGCAAACACACATACATAAAGATATACAAACACACACACACACACACACACACATAATTGAATTAGACTCTTAAACACTCTACAGGCAGTAATTCAAGTAACCAAACCAAACATTTGAATAAATATCTTATATTCTCAAACACATAATTGGAATTTATATGTTGGCTATAATTACATACTGCAACTACACTAAAAATCTACTTAAATTTTGTATCCCAGTAATGCTCAAAACTTTTTTTTAATCTCAATAAAGACATGTAATTTTATCTTGAAAAATTTAAAAACTTGAAAAAAGACACTAAATTATTACATCAGAGGTAATGTTAAACTACTGACTCAGATGAAATGTTGAATCTACTAGATATATATTCAAAATAGATTACAATATACCAGTATGAAGAAAGCATTGATCTTTTCAGTTAGATTTGGATTTGGAGACACCAATATAGAAGAGCTAACAAGACTTATACCAGAACACAAGAGGCAATATTTTCTAATGTGAAAGAACTGGTCAGGCAAAATTCCTTAATCACAATGAAAAAGGAGAACTAATGTTTAGTAAAAAAAAAAAAAAAAGTTACTATGAAGGCTTGGACTAAGTGAAGTCTACAAATATTTCCAACTACTGATTTTGTTATATTATCTAATGTTTCATACTTGGGACAGTATCAGACTATCCTAAAGGTTTTTTGTTTTTGCTTTTTTTCCTTCTTGTCTTTTTATTATTTGGGCAAGTCAAGACAGGTGTACAAGACAGCTTTAAAATAAACTTAATTAGTATACATTTCATAGTTCAACTACAAATGTCGATTTATTTTTACTGAATTGTATACATATTAGAATTGACTGATAAAAGTGCTTTGGTTTGAACTGTTTTGATATACTCTTTCCCTTTCCTTCATTCTCTCCTCCCCCTCCCTCCCTCTCCCTCTTCCTCTCCCTTTCCCTTTCCCTTTCTTTAATGGTAATGAGGATTGAACTCATGGCCTTATTGCTTCTTTCCCCCTTGATTCCTGTTCCTGTCCCTCCCTTCTCTCCCTCCCTTCCTCCCTTCCTCTCTCTCTCCTTCCCTGTCTCTCTCTCCCTCCCTTTTTCTTCTTTTTTTGTTGTTTATTTTTCTTTATTTTGCCTCCTCTCTATTTTTGATTCTGAGCAAGCCAATTTTCTGTCATTCCTATTGATTTATCAATTTATCAATTTAATTTGCTCTTTGTAGGAAAAATGTAATGATACTTCTTTAAGGTTATAGCTGATGTCACTAAAGGTAAAGGCTAAAGGCTTTAGCTCCATTCCACTTTCTCTTCAGTGCAAACCTAAATCACATTTCAAAGAAATTGAAAGGATCTACATATTAGTAGACTAAGGAGTGTCCTCACACAGCTATGTACCAAACTAGTCCTCTATCAGCTGCTCAAGGGCAGCTTAGGCTGCCTTGAGGCCAGGGAGCACAGCATGGAACAATGGCAGGAAAATAGAGTTCCCTCCATTCCTTAATTCACATGCAAGTGAGGTGCCAATCAAGTGCTGACAAGCATGGAGAAACCAAAATCAAAAGTGGGTAGAGACATGCTTTCAAAAGGAGCTGTTTTCACACATTTCTAAGTGATGTTTTTAATGGTGGCTGTGAACATACCAAGAATAACATGGAAAAGTATACCAAAATAATAATAATAATATGCCAAAGTTTGAATCACTTGAAATAATTCAAATAAACAGATGAAATCTATTAACTAAAACAGTATGCTTTATTTAAAAAAATTGTTAAATACGTCATTTGAAATATGATGTAAAAATCAATGTTAATAAATTCTTTAATAAAAAAATATGAACACTTTTGTTTGGCCTAAGAAAAGAAATCTGAATGCTCATCTGAAGGCTCATTGATTTATGGAGGCCTGCAAACAGAAACAGTTAAATGAGCTACACCTGGTAATTGAGCACTATCAACGAAAGCTAGTTTATTTCCAAGTAACAAGAAAACTGTAAGGTTACTTACCATTACCTGGAAAGACAAGAACAAAGCACTCTGAAATGGACACAACAGAATCATTTCCTCCAGGGGGTGGAGAGACTTGAGGAAAAGGGTCAAGCACTGCTTTGTGTTAACAAGATAATTTTTTTAAATGCATCTGAATTTTTAAAAAATATAAAAATAAACACTTGTCTGTTCATCTTTCCAAATGAACGTGGTAAATGTATTGTAGACATGACTAATTATTGTGTCATAGATAAAATAAAATTTCTAAGACAAAAATTAAGGTTTATAATGGAGGTTTAATAACTAATCTTACATACTGGTAATATTTTAAATAAATAAAAAGATTATATAGGTAGATATGTTACTTAAAAATTCATAATCAATTCATATTATAAATGTTAGTTTCATGACTAAATGCTGACATTAACATTAAAATATATGGTCAACACATATTTTTACTAGGATCACAAAAAGGGTAGAGAACTAGAAAGTTTAAATTGTTTCTATTGGACACAAGTGAAAACAGTGATAAGTATATTTTTGATATGACTTCTCTCATTACTGTGATAAATTTTACACTGTTTTTATGAGGTAAAACCTAGTCAAGTTTCAAAACTTGCTACTGTAAGATAAACATTGGTTTAGAAAATGAATCTGTAAATTTAGGTCATCACCTTGTATGTAAATATGTTGGCTGCTATGTAAGTATACACAAATGCATACATTTATATAGTGTATACTTAATGCATACATTTATATGGTGAAATAGGGTAGTGTCAAGGGAGAATTCAAATAATATAATTCCTTAGAAAGATAAAGTTCAACAAAATAAACACCAGGAAGCAGGTACTCAAAAGGGGTAAGATAGGGTCCAAGGGAAAGGGTTGAACAAATAAAGAGGAAATGAGGGGCAAGATGCAGTCAAGAATTCAATGTATATTGTACAAAATTAAGAAGAGTGAGGGAATGAGTGGGTAAGGAAGAGACGGATGAGAATGCTGAAGGGGTGAAATGGATTCAAATGCATTGTCTTCATAAACTGCTTTGTTAAATGGCAACTCCCTCATACAACTAAAGATCATTTTTATAATTCCCCCAAATAAGTAAATAAAAATAAAAAACCAGGTACTCAAACACTTAAAACCAAAAAGAAAACAAGGTCTTTAGGGAGAAACAAGCTTTGTGTGTGTTTGAGGAGTGTTAAGAAATGCCATTGGTAATAGCAGGATGAATAAGGTAAGAGAAATTGCTATGAACTCTGCTTTAAAATGCTCAAGTTGAAAGATTCACTTTCTGCAAAACTAATATTCATTTCCATGTATGTCTTTAAGTACAGTGATAAACTGATATATTTAGAAAAATGCTGAGTGGAAATGGTTCATGGCTGTACATCAGGTGATATTAATTAATCTTATTGTATCTCAGAGGTTTGAATTGTTTACTGAAACAACACAACCGTATCAAATATACATACAGAAAAATGAAAAAAAGAAAATAAATCTCTATCACTTGTTCTTCAGTAGAAATCCAACACTGTCTGACAGTACATATTTATAAATTATGTACTTAGTTTTCAAACGTATCAATTAACAAAATATGAAACCTCCACACAATTTTGTGCTGTAAATTTAAAATTAACTTATCTTCAGATATCCAGTAGTAGCCTATCATATTAAACTACAATTCTATGCAATTTCAATTTAGTAAATGGCAAAATACAGGTTCTGGCTGTACTTGCTATTCGAACAATAAGCATTGTATATACATTTATTGGTGAAATTTTACTTGCCTCACGACTTATATTTACAATAAATTTAATAGATATTCATGACCTAAAGAATGTAAACTTAGATAACAATGGCACAAAAATGATTATCATGAATTCAAGCATGATGCTACAACTAAGATACTTATGTGAGAAAAAAATTGCAAGAGTTGGGTACAGTATTTCATCAAGAGTAAAATGTTTAAACATGAAGCTTTAGTGAAATCTGGGAGTTTTGATGTATAAGTTTAATGCCGTATTATGCACATATAATGGACGATTGAGCTAAAACCATGCAAAACCTAAGAACTTTACATATCACACTTATTTTGAAATGTACCAAGAATGAGTATGTGTCAACATTTCAAAAACTACAACTTTTCCCCTGAGAATATTAGTAGAAATAGGAAAGCATATTACACAGGCAAAAATGAAAGGCTTAAAAATTTCAACCTGTTTTCCTTTTACAATGGTGCATTAAGAATTTATGTAGAAATAGAAATGCAATGAAGCTAAATATATGAATCTAATTTGTCAATGCAAAACTCATCATAACACCCTGATTGTGTTTTGAGCAATCCAGTTTATTAAGTCAGCACCACTTTTTTTTTAAAAACCCCAGTTTTCCACTGCTGTATTTCTGCATTACATACTACAGTCAGTTCTTCCAAATATATGAAGTTGCGATCATCACCACTAATATTGTTAAAGCTAAACAAGGTATACTACATGAAATAGACTTCTCAGCCCTGGTGTTGCCTGACAGGTATGTGATGTGCTAGTGGTTATATTATATTTCTCCTCCCATGCATGTGCTTCCTGCAGAGATGGCAGACTACAGAATCTGACCCTTACTGAGACCATCTTGTCTCTCCGACAAAGCTCCTTTTTAACTTCTTACTTACTGGTTACTTCCTGTGATGGAGAAAAACTTTAGCTCAGCTTGTGATGATTTCACAGGCCCTGAGGACCCTGACCCTAATAGCCTCAAGGTCAGAAGTCAAGTCTTGTTCTGAAACATCTGTGTGCTTTATATTAAAATGGAACAAAAGTGGGGAAATATCCACCAGTGTGTGACAAGAAGGACAGGCAAAACAGGACTGACACATCGGTCATCTGTCAACCCTGGCATCTTAAGTTCATTTTTAAAATGGTCTAAAATACACTAATTTCCAAATTAGTTGTACAAAACTTACAATCCCCCTTAAAGAAGAAAAGACATGCATGTTTAGCTAAAATGTTGGTGTTTTAGGCCTTTAGATATTTTAAATCACCCTGTAAGTAAAAAAGAAAATTAAGTGATTTAATGGCCTATAGAGAAAAAATTATGTATAACTAGAAATACATTTTATATCTGTATATTTAGTGGTTAGAGGAATTATTTGAGAAACATTGTGCTTTTAAGAATACATGAAAAGTATTCAAAAGCTAGCTTAATGTATCTGTTATATATGTTAAAACACAGAAACTTAGCAGAGTTAAAATTCCTTAAAAATGACATAAAAATGTAAAGAGTCCTAAGAAGTAAGTGGTAATTTATTTATTGATGTCATATAACATAAGCATCTGTAGACTTAGGGCAGCAGAAGCATTCTCAGACATTAGGTGTTGACATCAGCTTTATATCTAAATTATGTGAGTAATAGAGTGTAAGCAGCTGAAAAGCCCATGGAAATCTATTTAAATTCCATGATATATACCAACACCTACTAAAGTCTAGGGGAAAAAAAGCTAGACAATCACTGCTAATTTCAATATCTATTTGGTTTTAAAATGATTAAATGTCCTTTTATCAAAGTAATCATTATATAACAGCATGCTGCCTTCTCATGGCTAAGGCCTTATAGACATAGAGGCGCAGGTTAATTACTGCATTTTTAGTGAATTATGGCAAAAATTGTGTTACTCGTAATATTGTATATATTATAGACAGAAGTCAGAAATTTTGGTATTTTCAATCATGGAGGCCAGGAGGGAAGGTAGCCTAGTGGTAGAGTGCTTGCCCAGCATGCACTGGGTTAGATTCCTCAGTACCACATACACAGCAAAGACAGAAAGTAGTGCTGTGGCTCAAGTGACAGAGCCCTAGCCTTGAGCAAAAAGTATCCAAGGACAGTGCCCAGGCCCTGAGTTCAAGCCCCATATTTTCAATCATGGATATACATATAATTTAAACTCAAAACTCTTATTATTTTGAAATGAGAATAATTTTATGGCCAATTAATGCATTGTTGTTAAAAAACAAATGAATTGCTTTCTTGTAATTTCAGTACTAATTACATAAATTCTAATCAAATATTAAATACTAGGTAGTAAAATCAGTTAAAAATTATCAAACAAATCACAAATGTTCAAAACATCCCTTGAGATTTTAAATTCTTTACAATCCACAAGTGTCCATGGTGTACACATAAAACAGGAAATATAAATATAAGATGTACAGAAATAATGTACAGAATAATGTAGAAATCTAAAAATAATATGTAAAAAAATAAAAGGCATGTGAAAGGGTATCAATGTATGTGAGTTAATGCACCTTCTATCTGGCAAATATCATGTAACCCTTCTATTAAGTACAATAAAAAATATATGAAAAAAAGTAAAAGGCAAAATTCTTCTGGTTAGCATTGAAAAGCTCTGTTATTATTTTTCCTCTTTATGTAGTGAATTAAAGTATCAGACCAGTCTAATGAGCTATACTGTATTTTGTAGAAAATACGCATAGAGGTAAAATTATATGCCAATATATAGGATGATAAATCATCACATAATTTTTCTCTGTATATGATCATAAACACACACATAGCATGTTATAATCTTTATGATTCATCTTAAACAAAAATATGAAATGTCAGAAGATTTTCTGTACTCAAACAAATGTCAATATTTGCCAGAAATAAAGTTTCAGCATCAGAATGATTATATCAATAATGAGAATATTATATATTCCAATCTATGTAAAATTGTCACCTTATTTAGCTCTCAGAGCAGTAAGGCTGACTATTCATTGTCTTCTCCAATTTTTATTAGTAATAGGGCTTCATTATAGTAATTCCTTAGGTGCATTGATAGTGTAACTTGAACAGTTTTATTCCCTGTATTATTTTCCCTTCATCTCTTCTCATCTCTCTCCTTTTGCAAACAGGATTTTGTAGATTTAATTATGCTTTCATTACACACACACACACACACACACACACACACACACACACACACACACACAATGTATTTTGATTCTCATCACTTCCTATTACTAACACTATCCCCCTTACTGTTTCCACTCCTCCACATTCATCCTATGTTTCCCTTTTATACTTATGTCTCCTTATCATCATCATCATCACTGTCAACATCATCACCTCAGGTCTAGATTCTCATGTGAACAAAATTATGTTATATTGGGCTTTTTGAGCTGGGCTTATTTTATTTAACATATTTTACCCAATAGTGGTATAGCAAGTCAACAGGTAGTTATATTTTTAGCTTTTTTTGATGACTCTACATAGTAATTCCATAGTGGTGGCAATACTTTACATCCCTGCCAACAGTGTAGAAGTGTTCCTTTTTCTTCAAATTTTCACCAACACATTTTTGTTCTTTATTATCCTGGAGACTACCATTTTGATTATGGTAAGATGAAATCTCAGTGTAGCTTTCATTTACATTTTCTTTATGGCTAAAGGAGTTGCTGATGTTGAACACCATTTCATGTATCTTAAAGCCATTTCTAAAAACTGTTCCTTTGATATTTTTTAGTGGAATTATCTGTTATTATAGTGTTTTTATTTTTGAAAAAGCTGTTCTAAAATTGATTAGTGTACTATTTTTCAGAATTGCAAAATTATTTACTAAAAATGTTTTCTCCATTCTTTTCAAAATAAAGCAGTAATATCAAGACAAGAGAAATACAGGAAAACAACCTGTATGGAGATTGGAGATTACATAAGCCATATAATGAATGATTGTTGTTCTTAAGGTACTATGTTATCTCTCATCTCTTTTGCTGTCCCTTGGTTATCTCATATAGTTACAGTATCTCACTTTGTTACCTGATATATCGGATATATTTGTATTTGGTTATTTGAAATTGGATAGGGAAGGGGGGAAAACAAGATGAGGGGTGGGAGTGGGGGGGAGGGAAATGGGGACCAAGACATGTGAAAGGGTATCAATGTAAGGGAATTAATGCACCATCTATCTGGCAAATATCATGTAACCCTTCTATTAATTACAATAAAAATATATGAAAAAAAACATGAGAAAGAATTGAGAAAACCAAAAAAAAACCCAAAAACCAGTGTACACTTACCAGTTCCACAAAAGCAAGTCCTCCGTAGCTGTGAGCAACAAAAAACACATTCTCAGCTGCAGACTGGGCTATGAAATGGTCCCAAACATAGATTGCATGTTCTTCAGGAGAACCATTTTCCTAAAAAAGAAAAAAGATATATGACATACTATATTTAATTATTATCATCATGATCAACAGTTAAATTATACATTGGATATATACAATAAGATTGTTAGAATAAACTCAAAGTAACATTGATATAAAAGAGCTGAGAATAAATTAGTACTAAAATTATTGATAAATTATTGCTAGGATTACTTGTTATCATAATCATCTAAAAATATTAAAAATGAACATTTTTTAAAAAGAGATTAAGTATAACTGGGATTTAAAAAATAGCTCTGCTCACGGTGCTCATGCCTACAATCTTAGCTACTTAGAAGGCTGAGATCTAAAAATTGAGGTTTGGAGCCAAGCTGGGAACACAAATCTACAAGAATCTTATCTCCAAATAACTAACAAAAAGCTGGAAGTGAAGGCATGTCTCAAACATAGAGTACCAATGAGGATCCGAGTTCAGGTCCCAGTACTAGAGGTTGAAAAACAACTCACTCTTTGATATTTTAGATAGATAGATAGATAGATAGATAGATAGATAGATAGATAGATAGATAGTTAGAGAAAGAAAGGAAGAGAGAGGATATATCACATATATGATATATATACCATATACAAATATGACATATAAGATATAAAGGTATCTATCTATCTGTCTATCTATCTATCTATCTATCTATCCATTCATTGATACAGATATTTCATAGGGGTTTTTATATTTCTCCTAACATGCTAAATCCTAAATACAGAGTAAATTCCGAAGGTTTTATAATAATTTCATATTTCTTTGTGTGTGTATTTGTGTGTGTGCATCTGTGTAAGTATGCGTGCACACGAGTGTGTGCATCAGTTTAGTTTTGGGGACTTGAACTCAGGGCCTGGATGCTGAATAATTTCATTTTTGTTTCACTTATTTCTCACATAATGAAGTAATTATTAACAGTGTTAATATTCAAGACAAACTGAATAATATAAAAAAACAGTTGCGTGGTTTCTCTCATTTGTGGTAGCTAGAATGTGCCTATAAATCTTTAAGTAAAAACACTGGCTGGTAAGCAAATGTTTACAAATAAATTAGCTCTCTATGGAGAGCTCAAACAGCATAATTCCTTTAAAAAAAAGCCCAACAAAATAAGTACCAGGAAATGAGTACTTGTAATAGACCAGGGTGGGGCCAAGAGGAGAAGGGTAGAAGAATAAAGGGGAGGGGGAAGTGGGGAATTGGAGAGAATACAGGAAAGAATGTATTATTAATAATATCACAGACTTGAGAAATGTAAGGGAAAGGGTAGGTTGAAGATGTAAATGATGTCACAGATGACGATGCATTGCATACATAAACTGACTTGTTAAAAGGCAAAAAAATTGCAATATGTAACTGAAAAAAATAGGAAAAGGGAAGAGGGAGGTTGGAGAGGTGGGTGAGAATGTTGAGGGGGTCATATCGATTAAGATATACTGTATTCATAAACCGCTTTGGTGAATAGCATTTTGTTTATACAACTATCTGAAAATAATGAAAATATTAAAAATCAACTGAATAAGAGAGCTACATAATACTGGTCAAAACTATTAAAGAACTACTAAGAAAAGATAATGAAAATGTTTTATACACTTATTTCATAGACTCTTTAACAGTCTAGCAGACTAATTTTCTACACATATCTTGGTTACCCAACATTTAGTCACATTTTCTATCTTAGAAATTTTATAGTAACTGTTATGCTATTGTTCTTAGATCTCTGTTCTAGAATTCTCTCCACAGCCACAAAGCCAACTGTTAGTAGTTATTGCCTTTTGAATAAAAAAGCCTCCTGTTTCCATTTCTTGAAGCTCATTTCGGTAAACATTATATCACCATATGCACTTTCTTTCTTTCTTTTTTTCCTATTTTTTATTGTTGGGGTAATGCATAGAGGGGTTACAGTTACATTTGCCAGACAGTATGTGCATTACTTTTCACACATTGATACCCACCCCTTCTCATGTTTTTGTCCCCATTTCCTTCCCCCCACCCTTCCCTATCATCGTGTTTTCCCCCCTTTCTTATACACATTCTTGACAGCATTATGCCCCACACTTCTCCTTACTCATTTACCATGTGACACAATCCATACCTTCTTAGTACTCACTTCCTGCTGTTTTATTTTGCTGAACTTTGATTTTGCCTTTCTAAGGAATTACAATATTTGTGCTCTCCCTTGAATCTACATTATTTCAGTCAATACATTTGCATACACTTATATACCATCCAGTGTATTTACTTATAAATGTATAAGCTAAATCTATCCTACACATAAGGAAAAACATACATGTCTTGTCTCTCTGAGCTTGACTTCACTTAACATAATTTTTTCCAGGTCTTTTCATGTCTTTACAAATGACACAATATCATTCTATCTAATGAATGAAAAAAATTTCATTTTGTTTATATATCACATGTTCTAGATCCATTCATCCACTGAGGGACATCTGGGCTGATTCCATACCATGTTGGCTATGGTGATAGTGCTGCAATGAACATGGTTATACTTTTCTTCCTTTCTTTCTACATTCCTTCTTTCCTTCCTTCCTTTCCTTCTTTCTTTCTTCCTTTCTTTTTCTGGTGGGTCATGGGACATGAACTCTGAGCCTGGGCATTGTCCCTGAGCAATTCAGTTCAAAGGTAGTACTCTACCACTTGAGCCATAGCACCCCCTCCATTTATTTTATTTTCCTTTTTCTTTCTGGTGATTAACTGGCGATAAAGAGTTTCATGTATTTTTGTGTCTGGGCTGGCTTTGAACCGTGATCCTTAGATCTCAGCCTCCTGAGATCTCCTAGCCTGGCTAAGATTACAGGTGTGAACCACTGGCGCCTGGCAAATGGTCATACTGTTCTTGCCTATGTACTATTTCCTCTGAAAATGATTCTTGAGTTCTGCTCTCACTTTATCTTCCACCTCCACCTTTGAAATTCCTATTTGTTTTCAACATTAACGAGGTTATCACCTTCTCTTAGAAGACTTTAGTATCATCCTCAAGGTTAGATAATGTTATTTTTCAATATCTTGTACATGCTTCCAATCTTTACATTAATTAGATGATTAATTCATAGAAACTAAGAATTCTGTGTTGTTTCTTGTTAAACCTTACTGTAATAAATGCATCATAAAACCCCAACACTTATTTTCAAGATGACTACCTCTGACCCTGCAGCCATATTTTAAAATACAAACATTCATTCCTTCAGAGATATCTGTTAATAATATAATTCTGAGATTATCCATGCTTGAAACATGTGTACTCAGCAAAAGAATATCAATTAGAAAGAAAGCTTTGTAGTGATGTTAAATTTTCATAATTTAGTTCCCATTGACTTAAAAAGCAAGAAAATAGTTATAAAAATCACAATTATTATTGTGATTATTATTAAATCAAAGACCAAAAAGTTGTGGCAAAGAAATGGTAATACCTTCAGGGTTCCATTTCTTGACTGTAGTACTAATTACACACATCTTGAATAGTTATTAATTAAACTGACCATAAACATTTAGCACCATTCTGCAAAAACAGCAGGGTGTATAACTTCAAGCACCACAGAATTTATTGCATATACTCCCGAGAATAAAGAAATATCATTTTAACAGCAGTTGTATTGGAAGAACAGATCAAAGTGTGTCTATCTGGTCTCCCTAGTTATATTTTACAATTGAAGTCACTGTGGCGACTACATTATAGCTCAACTCCCTATGGATTCTACCTTCTCTATTTCTGACAAGTGCTTATTCCAACAAAACTTCCCCACAAATTTCTTATACGCAATCTCTGCTTCAAAATGTATTAATCTGGGAAAGCCAGTCTAAAATAGCACTTTATCTAGATTCTGAGAAATAGAAAATTAATTAAGGTTTTGAGCCTCATTCAAAATCGTAAGTGATTTTACTAGCCTTAAGTGTTTCCTTCTTCTTCCCCTCCTCTCTCTCTCTCCTTCCCTCTCTCTCTGTCTCTCTGTCTCTGTCTCTCTCTCTCCCCCACACACACACAGCTTAAAATATTTAAAAAGCTATGTTCCAGTAGCTCACATCTGTAATCCTAGCCACACAGGAGGCTGAGATCTGAGGATCATGGTTTGAAGCCAGCCCAGACAGGAAAATCCTTGAGCCTCTTACTTCCAATAACAGAAAGAGCAGGAACTGGTGCTGTAGCACAAGTAGTAGAGTGGTAGCTTTCAGCCAAAGGAGCTTAGGGACAATGATCAGGCCCAGAACTCAAGCCTGGGATTCACAATAAAAGAAAAGAAGGAAACAAAATCATTTAAAATCAATGGCGCTGTCTACAAATCGTAGGGTGATTAGTGTTTTCTATATTTAGCTTCATTTAAATTTTATAAACTTGTTCAACATTTCTATGAAGTATGTTTTTAAAAATAGACATAGCATTGGAGATATAAACATAAATACATAGACATAATAATTTACAACTCTATAGACATTGTTTTATTATATAAATATGTATCTATGACATACAAACCCTCAGCTTAATTTTAATTATGTTCTAAAATCTAAGTGCCAGTGATTGTATATAGAGATTCCCTTCTTGAATACTTGTTTGTTAAGCATGATATTTGAAATATGATGTAAATATCAATGGTTATAAATTATTTAATAAAAAAATAAAATAAATAAAAAAATGTATGTAATAGCCCTCAGAAATCAGAAATATCACTTAGTAATAATGCATGGTTTCTTAGTATATGAAAAGAAAGGATCTTTTTTTTCATTTTTTATTGTAATTAATAAAAGGTTTACATGATATTTGCCAGATAGAAGGTGCATTAATTCACATACATTGATACCCTTTCACATGTCTTGGTACCTTTTAACCTCTCCCCCCCTTCTTGGATTTCCCCCTTCCCTATCCAATTTCAAATAATCAAATACAAATAAATTCAATATATCAGATAACAGAGTGAGGTACTGTAACAATATGAGATACCCAAGGGACAGCAAAGGAGATGAGAGATAACATAGTACATTAAGGACAACAATCATTCGTTATATGGCTTTTGTTTCAATATCCTGGAGGACATCTAGGTTGGTTCCATATCTTTGCTATGGTGAATAATGCTGCAATGAACATAGTTGTGCTAGTGGATTTAGTATGCCCTAGTTTCTGGATGGTTTGGTAAATGCCAAGTAGTGGAATTGCTGGGTCATAGGGGAGCTCTATGGTTAGCCTTTTGAGGCACTGCCATACTGCTTTCCATAGAGTTTGCACTCCCACCAACAGTGTAGTAGTGATCCCTCCTGGCCACATCCCCTCCAGCATCTGTTGTTACTAGTTTTCCTGATCCTGGCCATTCTAACTGGAGTGAGGTGGAATCTTAGAGTTGTTTTGATTTGCATTTCTTTTATGACCAGAGATGTTGAGCATTTCTTCATGTGTCTATAGGCCATTTTTGTTTCTTCTTCAGAGAAGACTCTCTTTAAGTCTTTGGCCCATGTTTTAATTGGATGGTTGTTTCTTTGGAGGTTAGTTTTGGAGTGATTCAATTTTTTGAGCTGTTGATATATTTTAGATATGAGGCCTTTATCCGTTGTTTGGTTGGTGAAGATCTTCTCCCATTCTGTAGGCTTCCTAATTAATTTACTAGCTATGTCCTTTGCCATACAAAAGCTCTGCAGTTTAATGCAGTCCCACTTATCCAACCTTTCTGTGATTTGTTGTGATTTTTGGTCCTTATTAAGAAAGTTTTGACCTGTGCCAAGGAGGCCTAGTGTATCTCCTATTCTTCTTGTAAAGTTTTCAGTGTGTCAGCTTTTACCTCCTGGTCTTTGATCCATTTGGAGTTAATTCTAGTGCATAGTGACAAAGTTTTCTGCCAGCACAACTTGTTGACAAGATCCAACACCCCTTTATGTTAAAAGCTCTGGAGAAACTAGGAATCCATGGAACATTCCTCAATATAACAAAGGCTGTGTATGACAAACCCACTGCTAGTATTACACTTAATGGTGAAAATCTAAAGCCATTCCCTCTAAAATCAGGAACGAGACCAGGATGCCCACTCTCTCCACTCCTCTTTAACATAGTATTAGAATTCCTAGCCAGTGCAATAAGGCAAGAAGCAAGCATAAAGGGGATCCAAGTAGGGAAAGAGGAAGTAAAACTATCCCTCTTTGCAGAAGAAAGGATCTTTATACATTCTTAGCTAAACAATTCCAGTATGTGATGTTAACTAACTACACATTAACTAGCAGCAAGTGAAAAGGATTATTTTGAATATGACTGAGAGTAAGAAGTGACAGTAACAGACATACAGAAAAAGTGGATAAATTAGAAGAGCTCATCTATTGCACTGGTCTGAGATTACTGGTGTTGCCCCGAGCCTGCTGATGCAGTGCAGTATGTACAGAAGGGTAATGGTTAGCAGCAGTGGTCCTCAATCATCTAAAGAAGGCAATCAGTGTTATATGAACTCCACTCTTGAAAGACCAGTAACACAAATTAAGAAATGGTTCCTTACTCAAAATATCATGTTAAAAAATAAGATACAGCATTAGCTGTGTGTGTGTGTGTGTGTGCGTGTGCGTGTGTGTGTGTGTGTGTGTGTGTGTGTGTGTGTGTGTGTGTGATTTTAAATCCTTGGTTTTCCTACATGACTACTTCCTCAGTCTTTAAAAGGCCTCTTCAGTATTTACAATGTTTAGAGGCTTCCACCCCATCTACTTTAGGACTTAACAAATTCTTCCCGATATTAGTAATCTATAACTGTTAAAGAAAGTCAATAAGCACAAAGTAGTTTTAATTATATTTCTCTACTAATATTGCAAACCAAAATAAGGTGATGCCCTGGAAGTAACAATGCCACTCCAAGCTGCAGACATTATGTCCATAGGCATTACATATTTATCAATTATAATCCAGATGGTATATTACCAATGATGTATTTTGACACTAAAAAAGATTTCAACAGGAAAGATTTTCTAATACACTTCAATTACAGAAATGTAAACACACTAAATCTACTCTACAGGATTGTACTTGAATTTCAAATTAGAATTCATTTTGTATTATTTTAGAAAATGCAAATGTATGAAGTGTATGAAAAGCAGGGTTAACTTATTAATTAGAGTTTGCCGGTGTGAGAAAGCTTAGGGCATCTCTGTTGTAAAATTCTGTGGTATGCAGTGTACAGGCTGAATTTTGTGATGTACACCACCTTCATTAATCGCTAAATGCTGAACAGAGGTGATGCAGAAACCAAAGCCTTATCGACGACAGCAGACTCTACTACCTAGGCACGACAACGGCTGCATTTATGATGGACTACCTGAGTTGATAACACATGGAATTATCTAAACAACATTTGCATATTTGTGTAATTATTTTCTAAGGTTAATTAGCTCCTGTAATGCATTTCACCCTTTGAGACTACTTACAGTGACAGGTTCACATATTTTCTGAACCATTGCCAAATTTGACAGATTTTTCTCAGCTAACCTGTTGCTTAAAGTTGCAAAATAAGTAATAATATACACTAATTTATTTAGAAAAAGTAAAATGAAAATATAATAAATTGAAAGAATTTTATAATGTCCAATTTTAAAGTAAAAACAGGCGATTATTTACTTCATATAAAAATTTTTATTTACATTGTTAAGCATATCTACTCTCAAAATTTCTATATGAAAAATCATATATCGGGGCTGGGAGTTTGTCCTAGTGGTTAAAGTGCTTGCCTAGCATGCACGAAGACCCGGGTTCGATTCCTCGGTACCATATACCTAGAAAAAAGCCAGAAGTGGTGCTGAGGCTCAAGTGGTAGAGCTCTAGCCTTGAGAAAGTCCAAGGACAGTGCTCAGGCCCTGAGCTCAAGCCCAGGACTGGCAAAAAAAAAAAAAGAAAGAAAAATCATATATCATTTGTGACTTTAATCCATCACACACCTATGTTACTAATTTCAATTGTCACATGACACATAAATATGCATGTATATTCACATATATAAAAGTACACACACACACACACACACACACACACACACACACACTGTACACCCTACCAGTTGACCTTAGTAGTATGTTGATTTCTCATTTCTTCTTGAGATATCAAGTAGAGAAAAGGCATAACAGAAAACATATTCTTGACAAAATTTACAAATGAACTTATTTCTTTAAAAAGTTAAGATTTTACGGTAGAAAAAGTATAGTTGCATAAAAACCCAAATGCAAAGCAATTGTTTAAGACTTTGCTTTACTGTGAACCTTAGTCTCTCTTTATTTTTAACTAATGATCCTGGAAATTAATCCATGGTCTTTTCTTGAATATATCAGATTAAATGCCCCAACATTGAAGTATATCCCCAGCCCATCTCTAGCACTTCTAATAAAGTAATGTGATGAGTCACATTAATTAAATTTAGTTATTCTCTTCTTATTAGAATCTATATAATGCAAGCATAATGTTACTAGAGAGCATGAATCTAAATTTACAAAGATTAAATCATTTAATTTCCGCATCTAGTACTATGTTTACCCCTCAGTCAAATGAGCAGACAAAGAATAAGAATTTATTGAAGAATTTCTTCAGTAACTTTAGTGTATATCACAGATCAAACCCAGGCAGTATGACTTTACTATTGTAATCCCGCCTTTTCCCCCTGGTCTGGGGTTTGAACTCAGGGCCTGGATGCTATGCCTGAGCCCCTTCATGCTCAAGGCTAGTGCTCTGCCACTTGAACCACAATGCCACTTGCAGTTGTTTTCTAAATGGCTTATTAAAGATAAGTGTCTCATGGACTTTTCTGCCCAGGCTGGCTTAGAATCATGATCCTCAGATCTCAGCCTCCTGTATAGCTAAAATTACAGGTATGAGCCACTGGCATACAGCTTTATTACTGTAATCTTAACCACATTCCAGAGTCTTGAATATTAAAATGCACTTGACATACTTTTCTCTAAGTAAGAATAACCACTGCTGCTACACTCATAGCGAAGAACTAAAATAAAAAGGCACAAAATATTGTATATGTAGAAATCACATACTGTGGGTCAGGTTGACACGAACAAAGATCATTGCTGTGAAATGAAGTTTATGTCTGACAGTTTGGAGTGCCCTTCTCTTGAATGGCATCGTTACCTTGTAAGAGAGAAGCTGAGCATAACTTTAGAACTGTTGCTATTTGTCTGGCAGTTACTCATCTCAATACACAATAAGGCTGAATGAAAGATGCTAAACACAAAAGACAGCACACAGTATTATTCATTTGACAGGCAATTCTAAAAAAGCAGACACTATAATGTTAGAATGCACATGAGTGATGAGCAGGGTCAAAACAGGAAAAAAGGACTGGCTGGAAAGAGTTACAAGAGAAAATTTGGACAATGGAAAAATATCTGGATGAGAACATCATGACTCTGGTAATGTTTGGTTAGCCTATGGCACACACCAAACACATTCAACTCTCTATGTAAAATTAATGCAACTTAAAATAATAACAATGATAAAAAATGATGTCCTGATAGCTATGCTGCCTGTTTGGTAAACATGTTACAGGAATAAAGGTACTGATATCTACCTTACAATAGTAAAGTTGAGACCAAGTCAGTACACCCTGCAGGCAGACATTAGTTACTGTCACTTCTTTTAAGAAAATGTTTGTCAACTTTGCTGTACATGCTTCTGATCTCAGTTCCAGTTTAGAATGGCAGATTAAACATCCATGTCTGAATACATTATCACTCCCAGCTCTATAAACACTAGCATAAAAGATTTCTTTTAACAGAGACATAAATCCACAAGGATT
Organism: Megascapheus bottae; assembly: GCF_031878675.1. NCBI lineage: Eukaryota > Metazoa > Chordata > Mammalia > Rodentia > Geomyidae > Megascapheus > Megascapheus bottae. The sequence continues at coordinate 28,966,749 of NC_143512.1, read as the reverse complement.
AAGAAAACATAGAAAAAATGGAACATTTTGGAAGACAGATATTAGATATACAAGTAGTAACTAGTTTAACAGATCTGAGAAAGCCAACTCTTAAACTGGCAGCCGAAAGGCTGAGAATCAGCTCTAAGGCTAGAATCCTCCAGAGCATAGGAATAAGATGGCAGGGAACTCTAGGAATTGTAGAGTGGACACAAGCTAAGAGAAGGTGAAGAAGTAGTTAGCCACAGGGTAAGAGCCTCAGTGTTAGCACCAATTGCCATCAGTTATGGAATTAAAAAAAATGGGGATCGATAGAGTGTGTGTCTACACTGTGCTAACGCTTGAACCAAGGCATTGTACCTGCTAATACATACACTCTACCGCCATACCTGTGCATATTTGTACCGCTTATCTTCCTAGTTTTCATTTCTTTTAAGCTTTTACACTGCAATAGCAAGTCAGATCCTCAGTCTTCAGGCAGAAGACTAGAAAATTTCTTTTCTTTTTTTAAATTTTTATTGTGGGGGTAATGTATAGAGGGGTTGTACTTACATTCCCCAGGTAGTAGGTGCATTACTTCCCACACAGCAATACCCCTTCTCATGTTTTTGTAGAAAATTTCTTTGAAAAACAAACTTAGAATAAATAAATTTCTAAAGATACAGATGGTGGCAGTAAGCATGGAAGAGTATTTGCAGCAAATATCCATACTGAAATTCAAATAGTAAACCTCATGCATACTTTCAGAGATTCCAACCACTTTTATAAATCACTTATAAATACGAATGCATATATTAGCAGACATAAGGAAAACATAAATACAAGACATGGAGACTAGAACAATGATTTAAGATTTCCAAATTTCTTAGTGGCCAAATACCATTATAAAGAATGAAACCAGGGGCTGGGAGTTTGGCCTACTGGAAGAGTGCTTGCCTACCATGCACTAAGATCTGGGTTCAATTCCTTGGTACCACATACATAGAAAAAAAGCTGGAAGTGGTGCTGAGGCTCAAGTGGTAGAGCTCTAGCATTGAGAAAAGTCCAAGGATACTGCTCAGGCCCTGTGCTCAAGTCCAATGACTGACAAAAAAAGAATGAAACCAGAGCAATATAAAGGAATATTATTATAAAGTTTAGAATAGAGAAACAGGACAATTTTCAATATTACAAAGAAGAAAAATGATTGATTAATCTCAATGTAACTTTAGAATTTGCAATCACAATGACAGCAAGATAATGATAACTATTAACAAGGTTCAAAAGGAAACTAATTTTCAACATACAATTCTCTACCTAGGTATAACATCATTGTATTTATATTTAAGATAAAAACACAAAGTCAAAAGCTGTATCACATTGTAAAGACAGAATCTAGACTAAGAAATTAACTGAAACAAAAAGTGCAGTAACAAGGAGAAATAATACAACAGAATGCCAAAAAGAATCTTCAGAAGAATGAGAAAGAAAGATACAAGGACTACAGCTACATACTAGAAAGAGTAGGGCAACTTGCAAGACATAGTGTCATTGAATCTGGTCTGGATTTGACCTTACATTCGGTTGTTCCTAGTGATACGATGACATTGCTCTCTCCCATTCATGCTCTATTGCTCTGGTATATTAGCTTAGGGACTTACAACTCACAACAGTGCCTTTTTCACTAACTAAACCATGGGGAGCATAATAGATAGGACATGCACAATTCCTCTTGCTGGGTTTTCTCTGATCTTTCTCTTTTTGTTGTTCTAATTATGGAAAACCCTGTTTTTCAAGACTGTTGTGCACTGACTTCCTTGGATGGATCCTTTTGTAAACTCTCAGGGAAGTTGATGGCACATTATGATCCAGTGCCTCTACCAGGTTTATGTTCTACCAGAAGTATTTAACTCATAGCAGCAATATTTTCTTTTTTTGTGAACATAAAGTTTTATTTCTTAAGGATCAGTGCATGAGAAGGAAATTGCTAGGGCATATTGTAACTGCACGTCTAGGTTTTTTTTGTTTTCTTTTATTTTTTATTGTGATTAATAGAAGGGTTACATTATATTCACCAGATAGATGGTGCATAACTCCACAAATATTGATACCCTTTCTTATGACATGGTTCCCATTTCCCTCCTACCCTCTCCCTGCTTATCTTGATTTCCCCCCTTCCCTATCCAATTTCAAATAACCAACTAAGCACATATAAAATATAGCAGATAGCAAGGTGAAATATTGTAACAATATGAGATAACCAAGGGATGGCAAAAGAGATGAGAGATAACATAGTACATTAAGGACAACAGTCACTCATTATATGGCTTTTGTTTCTATATCCAGGAGGTCCTTACATTTAGTGTCATACTGTTTGGCCCAATGTCTCTAGATTTTGCTCTACTGTAAATCTCTGCTAGGAGAGCCCAAGGTTTCTACTGATTATGACAAATGAGGGAGACTATTGGGCCTAAGCAGCAATATTTCCTTTTCCCTACACAATTAGCTCTGGACCTGCTAAACCATATTTCAAACTAAACAATAAAGTAAACAAATTATTTAGGAACAAATTATTTAGAAAATTGTAAATTTTGGATATAGATATGTGTGTATATATATATATATATATATATGTATTTTTTCCCAGAGTCAAGTGGTTAGGATGAGGCCACTGTTCTGCCTATATGACAACCCAGCAAGAACACTGGGATACAGTGTTAAAACTTGGCTAGGTTTAGAAAGCTTGATGATATATCCTATGAAGATCTTTGTATATTGTATTGCCATTCACCAGAAAGGATCCACCACCACAGATGTAATGAACAAAGAAGAAGTCCGAATGACTCATCCACTTCATATCAGTTAGACTGTCCCTGTCTCTGTGAGTGTAGGCAGAGCCAATGCATGAAACAAGATGCTATAGGAGGCAAGGATGAAGCCTATCAAAAGGTCCACAGCCTACATGCCTTCACTCGATAACATTGGTCTAGTTACTGCCACTGAATGGCAATTAGAGTAGAATGGAGGTAAAAGAAACATCTCTGGAATAGTTTTGTGTGTGGATTAAGAAAGAGGCAAGAAGATTGTATGATATAAATATACACTATTAATATCATGACAGCACACTGAGAATATATCTAACATTGCAGATAATTCAATCTAGAATATTCTCTAGACTAAATATATAATCAGAAGCTAAATATGTATTTATATCTCTATCTAAAGCTGTAATTTTAACATAGAAAAAAACTTTCATAAGTGTATATAGTATATACCAGATTACAAAGGAAGATACTATAACAATAAGAGAATAAGCAAGGGACAACAAAAGAGAAGAGAAATAACATATACATTAGGGAAGGGGGAAAAGCAAGAAAAGGGCAGGAGGTGGGGGAGGGAAAAGGGGACAAAAACATGAGAAGGGGTATCAGTGTGTGTGAAGTAATGCTCCTCTATCTGGAGAATATAACTAACTGTAACCCCTCTGTTAATTATAATAAAAAATAAAAGGTAAAAAAAGATAAATATAAAAAAGAAAAAACTTTCATATTTATCCTTGGTCATTAAGAAAGAGTTAAATATATCCAGCATGATCTATCTAAAAAAACCCATTTTACAGAAACATAGGTGATGAAAGAAGGGATGAATCTTTTGGAAGCAAAGCTGTGGAAAGCAGAAGTGTATGGGTAGTCAGCAAAATTTTGGCAGGGAAAATTTGGCAGTGGATCAGATATAAATACTCTGGATTTGGTATCCTTGTTTGATAGATGTTAGCCAGATAGACTGTCCATAATTACTCTGTAGGACAAAAAAGGAAAGAGTGAAATGCTTCCCAAGAATTGGTAAGCATAAAACTAAAGGAAGATACTTAAAATTGCTAGATAACACATATTCACCTAAGTAAATATGACCTTTAAAAATCTGTGTGGTATCATTTAATGTGCTTTTAACTTTAAGGAGTTAATTTACCCACTTTGAAGCAGGTTAACCTGATGTCAAACCCAAGTCCTCTCACATGTTAAGGAAGGACTATCTACTACTTAGGTTCATCATCGTCTTTCTTTTGTGGCTAACATAAAGCAAAACTTCATAACAAAGAGAACCAGAGTTGCAAAAATACACAGACAGGCTGGACATATGCAAAATAAGTACAATGACAAACAGCATATAGTAGATATTTGGTGTCTGTGGGTATATAGCACAAAGATGTTATTTATATACTTGCAGTGATTATTTACTATGTCAAACACCTCCAAAATGAATTTATAAAAACTGTGATATTAGTTTAGACATCTGATAATTTATGTGTTGTAGTAACGCTAAATTCTTTCAGATTTTGACAATTTGAATCTAGGTAGTATTTTACCCTTCAAAAGTGAAGACAAGGTAGCAGTTACCAAATTCATTTATTAGAAGTACAGTCTATGGTAGGTAATAAAATCTGGGTGTTGAATTTTAGTTATCAGTTGATATTTTTAAATCTCTGCTAATATAGATTTGAATTTGAAATAATTTTATTTCAGTGAGTCAAGTTTCTGAGAATAAGGTTAAAAAAAGGATGATATATTTTTAATGTTTTTAAAATACTATTCCCACCATAATGAGAGAAAATTTTACTTGTAAATCTAACATAGTACATAAACTTTAACCAGCACTTAATTGTTTTGTGTAGAAATGTGACTTAAAATAGTCTAAAAGACTTTTATAAAAATTACAGGAAATTTATTTAACCTAAGTTATCACCATTATACAAATCATTAGAACTAAAACTAAGTACCCCAAATTTTAAAAAGAGATGGACATTATACCAAACAAGTAAGTTCTAGAAACTTTATGCTGCTTCTCACTTATGATTAAATGTCTTCTTTGTACACCATAGATATGAATGTATATATACCTAAATAAACATATCTGTGTTTTAGATTCACAAAAAAATTTTGAAGATTGGAAATAAGTCATATGACAAAGCGTTACTGAACAGCACATTATTAATATAAGATTATTTTAAGCTGAAAAGAAGAATAAAATAAAATATTCATTTTAGCAAACTAGACAGTCTCAATTTTTAGATTAAAAACAAAAGTCTTCAAAGAGTTCTCATAGGCTATAAAGATTGTCAGAAGTAGACTATCACAAAATGACCTTGCTGGCACCTAACCCACCTAACAGTATTTGGAAGTGTATTGTTTTAAATCAATAACTAATTAACAAAGTACAAAAGAAGTTGCCTGTTTCCTTAGCTCCTTGTTAAAAATGGCTTTTGGCAGCACACAGGCAGAAAGGTCACTTTTATGACATCTGCAGGAGCCTTTCAACACCCTGACTCTGTCAGATTAAATTACTTTTAGCAATTAATTGTCCTAAGTTAAAACAGAGGCACATTTGTTACAGCAGGCTGTCATAATGGCATGGTGAGTAGTTGTTTTGATATGAATTTCTTCCATTGACCTTGTATCATATCTTAATTTTTGTGGTTGACCTAACTGGAAGATTGGGAGCACATCTTAGTTCAACAAAACGAAACAAAACAAAGCAAAATAAAAACAAACAAAACCCCCCACAAACCAAACCTTAGGAGTTTCAGATAAAGTTTCAAGGAATAATTGAGAAAAATTTCTGCAGGCACTTTAAAAAGCAAGGTTTATGCAAATAAGATATACACAACTAGGACATTGAATTTAAAAGAAAACTGTCTTTAATACAAACATTTAGAATGTAAAAAAAAGAGAAGAAACTCCTCATTTGAATTTGCCAGCTTTATAACTAGTTATTGGATCATTATCACATAATATCAATGTCCAAGCTTCGAAATAATAAACTACCTCTTTTTCCTTATATTTCTTTTTTTAAATATTTTTATTGTAATTAATAAAAGGGTTACATGATATTTGCCAGATAGAAGGTGCATTAATTAACATACATTGATACCCTTTCACATGTCTTGGCCCCCATTACCCTCCCCCCCAGGCCCCTCTTCCTTCTATTTCTGAGCTGTCTTAATTTTTACCTCTTACTTTATCAAAGAATTTTTAAATGTAACTATTAAATAATTCTCAAATATAAATTTCAGGTAGAATTCACATATACATAAATGTTACATCTTATATTTGATGGAATATGCCCTGCTTAAACTTCTATAGCTTTGTAAAATTAGTTATCAGTAATAATTCTTTAATACATCTACATCTCAACTGCACTGCAAAGCCTCATGCCCTAACTGAAAAACATAATCCTTTGGTGAGTCCAGTAATAGTTCAGGGCATATGTTTTACAGTAAGCAGCATACATAAATCTTTGTCCCTAGGGCAAAATACTTCCAGTTGATTTTTTTCTTCCTGTTTCTATAAATCTGGAACATTCCTCCACCATCTCAAAATTTATGAGAATTTCATAGAGGCTAAAATAGAGGTTAAAAACTAGGGTAGTACCAAAGAACAAGGAAAATGAAAAGCACAAGACTTTCAAGAAATATCCTGAATTTACAAAAACAACAGTTCTCATTTTCTAGTGCAGACATGATTTGATACGGTGCTAAGTGCTCAATATGTTCTAATTTATTTAATCTTCATGATTAAAGGGCAGTCATTTCTTTATCTACTTTTTACAGATAAGGTCACTGATTCCTGAGGTGCGTAGTCATTTGATTTAATATCAAAATCAACGAATCTCTTGGAATTTAAAGCCCATGATCTTATATTTATCATTCAGTAACTTTCTCTATATATTTCCATGTGTATACTGCTGTATATTGTGTGGGTATATAAATATACATAATAGATTCACATAATGTACACATATATCTATGAACAAATAGCTTCCTAGATGTGAAAACAGAACTAGGGCTTAATAGAGGAGTATATCTAGAAAATTAACCTTCATTTCATCCAATTCAGAGTAAATATTGGGCAAAGGTCAAAGCTATTCACCAATGATGTACATCTAGGAAGGAGGAAGACCTACAAGTTCAGCTTCCTCTGCAGTCAGGATGGGCCACAGGACACTAAGAAAGACATAGGCAGACATCTGTGTTTGAGCCAAGAGCAGATACTACCTTCTCAAGTTTCTGGTACAATTTTTTTATATTTTTTATTGTAATAAATAAAAGGGTTACATGATATTTGCCAGATAGAAGGTGCATTAATTCACATACATTGATATCCTTTCACATGTCTTGGTCCCCATTACCTTTTCCCCCACCCCCACCCCTCATCTTGTTTTCCCCCCTTCCCTATCCAATTTCAAATAACCAAATACAAATATATCCAATATATCAGGTAACAAAGTGAGATACTGTAACAATATGATATAACCAAGGGACAGTAAAAGAGATGAGAGATAACATAGTACATTAAGGACAACAATCATTCATTATATGGCTTTTGTTTCAATATCCTGGAGGTCCTTTCAATTAGCTTTATACTATATGGCTTTATGTATCAAGGTTTTGCTCTACTTGAAAGTGAGAGGTTGGAATAAACTCTATCAAGCTAACGGCCCCCATAAACAGTCTGGAGTTGCCATCCTCATATCAGATAAAATAGACTTCAAACTAAAATTAGTGAGAAAAGACAAAGAAGGTTACTACATACTACTAAAGGGATCTTTCCTCCAAGAGGACATAACGATCCTAAATATTTACACACCGAATCCCGGAGCTCTGAACTTCATTAAGCAAACTTTACTTTCACTGAAACCATACACAGATTGAAACACAGTGATGGTGACTTTAACACACCACTCTCACCTATGGACAGATCAACAAAGCAAAAACAGAGAAACCTTAGAATTGAACAACTATATAGACCAACTAGATCTAACAGACATCTGCAGATTATTCCACCCAGCAACAACATAATATACGTTTTTTTCAGCAGCACATGGAACATTTTCCAAACTAGACCACATCTTAGGCCATAAAACAAACCTGGACAGATTCAGAAACACTGAAATTATTCCCTGTATGCTCTCAGACCACAAAGGCATCAAATTGGAACTGAACACACATCTCCACCAACGAAAACCCTGTAACTCATGGAGATTGAACAACACATTGTTGAATCACCAATGGGTCATCAAAGAGATCAGAACAGAAATCCAACAGTTTATGAAATTTAACAAAAAGGAGCACACAAAATACCAGCTCCTTTGGGACACGGCAAAGGCAGTACTCAGAGGAAAATTTATAGCTCTGAGTGCCTGTAACAACAAGTTGGAAAAATCACAAACCAACAAGTTAATGTGTCACCTTAAGCTCCTGGGAAAAGAGCAACAAACCAACCCTAATCCCAGTAGAAGGAAGCAAATTATTAAAATCAAAGCAGAATTAAATGATTTGGAATCCAAAAAAACTATAGAAAGAATCAACAAAACAAGGAGTTGGTTCTTTGAATTAACAAAATTGACAAACCCTTAGCAAATCTTACCAAAAAAAGAAGAGAGCATACCCAAATAAACAAAATCACAGACGAAAATGGTAATATCACGACAGAAATTACCAAGATCCAGAGTATCATGAGGGAATACTTCTCAAACCTTTATGCCAACAAATTTGAGAATCTAGAAGAAATAGATGAATTCCTAGCCAATATTAACATACCCACACTGAACCAAGAACTATCCCAACTAAACAGGCCTATTTCAAGCACTGAAACAGAAATGGCAATAAAAGAGACCTTCCACCTAAGAAAAGCCCAGGGCCAGATGGATTCACAGCTGAATTCTATAAGGTCTTCAAAGCAGAGCTCACACCAATACTCCTCAAGCTCTTCAACGAAATTGAAAATGAAGGTTCTTTACCAAACTCATTCTATGAAGCCAGTATAACCCTCATCCCCAAACCAGACAGAGATTCATCAAAGAAAGAGAACTATAGACCTATTTCTTTGATGAACATAGATGCAAAACTTCTCAACAAAATACTGGCCAACCGTCTACAACAACTTATCTGGTAGGATTTTTATTCTGATCAAACTCCTCCACTTACAGAAACTCACTAAGAACCTGTTGGTATTTTCATGGGACTCACCTTTAAACTTGATCAAATTTGCTACATATCAGAATGGGTATTATTAATATTAATATAATTTAATATATAGAGTCACTTAACATTTTCAAAAGTATACATTAATTTTAGTACTTGATATAATTTCCCCTAAAGTTAATGTTGTGAAGGTAACTATATATTAGTAAGAATATTTCCATTAAATAATTTCAATCTCAGTCAAGCATGGGTAACTCTTGCCTGTAATCCTAGCTACTGGGAATGTTGAGATCTGAGGATCACAGTTCAAAGCCAGCCTAGGCAAGAAAGTCTGTAAGTATCTTATTTCCACAAAACTAACCCCCAAAGCCAAAAAGTAGAGCTGTGGCTCAAGTGTACAAGCCTTGAGCACAAAAGCTCAGGGCAATGCCCAGGCCTCAGAGTTCAACCCCCAACACTGAGGAAAAAAAATTAACCTCCATAATACATATGAGAAAACTTTCTAAATGAATCCGTACATGTTAAATTCATTGTACTTCTGTTAAATATTAAGAATCCTACTTATTTGTGGGTCATAGGGTTTGAACTCTGGGCCTGAGCGCTCTCCCTGAGCTCTTCAGCTCAAGGCTACTGTCCTGCCTCTGAGCCTGGGCATTGTCCCTGAGCTCTTCAGCTCAAGGCTACCATCCTACCCCTGGAGTCACAGCCCAACTTAATTGGAGATAAGAGCCTCACATTCTTTAGTGCCCAGGCGGCTTTGAACCTGGATCCTCAGATTTCTGCTTCCTGAGTAGCTAGGATTACAAGTATGAGCCACCACGCCTGGCTAAGAATCCTACATTCTTGAGAAGGGTTTTGAATTCCTTCTAAGAATGTATTCTATAGCATTGAAAATAAACACGAAAGGCATGGGAATTCACTCATTTGATCAAATGAATCCAGTTGAGGATTTTTATATTTCAGATATTGCTGCACAATTGAACACACTTGATCAATATAATACAACCTGGTATTCTTTTCTCTTCAATAAAATCAATGAGAACTCTTAGGATAGTTTGTTAAATATGGGAAAAGACAAAAGGAGCATTGAACATTAAAGGATTTCAATATTTCATACATTCATAATTATAGACCCAACTCTTGGAATTCCTGTGCGTTTCAGAAAAGAGCAACAGATGGAAGAAATATAAAATAATTTGTCTGTTGCTTTTCATTGGTTATCATAGTAATTTCATTAGTTGAAATTTCTATGCTCATGAAAGTATAAATATCAGCATATATTACAGGTGTTTTCTAAATCCTCAAAGTGACTACCAACACCTCACTTTTCTTCATATGACTATTACTTATTATATCAAAACAGCCAAAGCAAAATCATCCAAAAGAAAAGGGCACATAGGGCAAAACCAGAGAAAATCAGGCACAAGAAAATTTCCTACCACTGGAGCAATATAGGATGTGCTTATTTCCTCCAGTAATAAACAGTGACAACACCATGCACCGTTTGCAGGCTTACTGGAGACTTGCCTCCTAGGCATTCGCTAACATTAAAAAGATTCCAGACTTAAAAAGAGAAATGTATACTCAGCCTGGACTATACTCTCCACAGAAGCACGCTGGGCTTACATAGGCACTTTTAGCAGTAAAGTGACAGAACCTTCCTGAAATTCACATTTCAAATGTCAGCCATGACTAGCACTATAGGCAATTAATTTTTAAGCAAAGTCATGTCAGGACCCCTCAATATATGTCTTGATTTTCATGTCAGTCCAGTGGAGTAGACAGGTCCTGAGAGGTCTCTTGTATTCCTCTCTCAAACTTTTACTTAATCAATCAGCATAGCCTGACTATTGATGTCCTAACACTGTATTCTGAAATTGACACTTTCTAGAACCTATCATCTACTTCAATTGCCTAGTAAATGAAATCAAGCCTTTATACATTGAGAACTTATAGCATAAAAACACTGTGAGGATTGACATGTTAAGAGACAAGTGAGAATTGACATATTAAGAGACAAGTAACTGTTATATTTTCCTGCTTGCAAGTACAAAATAATTATTCTAAAAGGAGCACTGTAATGTAAAGAATTATAAATTCCATAACATACTATTATGTTAATAAAGACAGAAATGAAGGAAAGGGAAGTGAAAAATAGAAGAACAATAAGACATTGTTATTGTTGTCGGTGACAGTTTAACAGAACAAAAATTATAACTTTAACTATGTGTGGGCCAGTAAGAGAATGGAAGAATAAAATGGAACAAAGCTGAAATTACAATGAACATGAGTGAGTAAAAGTGAGGCAAAAATTTCATATTGTCTCTTAAAGTGTGCCTTTTGTTGTTGTTGTTGTTGGTCATAGGGCTTGAACTAGGCCTGGGAGCTGTCCCTGAGCTCTTCAGCTCAAGGCCCTACCCTCAAGCCAAACCCCACTTCCCATTTTCTAGAGGTTAATTGGAGATAAGAGTCTCAGGTCTTTTTGTGCCTACTCTGGCTTTCAACCTTGATCCTCAGATCTCAGTTTCCGGAGTAGCTAAGATGATAGGAATGAGCCACTGCTCCCGGCTTAAAGTATGTCCTTAACTCTCTTCTCAATACTTATATCTTCAAACCAAGGAAGAGAGATTCAAGTTCACGAGTTCCTGGGTTTACAAGAGAAACAGCAAATTTAACGCTCTTTGCCCACAAAACTACCTCCTGAAGAGTAAAGGAAATCAAGACTCACAACACAATAGATTTTTTTTTTATTACATCAGTATCTCATATGTATGCCAGCTGATGGCACAAAAGGGGCATGGAATTCCTAGAGGGCTGGGAGGGAACTGAAGGGCATGATACACTCACAGTTAGGATTCCTGGGCCAGACTGTCTATAGATACTAATGTATGAACTCTGAGACTCAAAATAATTCTCAACAATCAGGAAGGCCCTGCCATCAGCCTCTTAGAAATCTCAGTGAATACCAGAGTACTGATGGTAGAGAGAATATCAGTAAATCCAGAGCCTACCACTGCTTCACTGACTTTGAGAACCATGTGGACAGAGATAACAGCCTGTGAATTGACAGGAGCTTGGGAGAGTTAAAGTAGAGTATGGGAGGTTAAGAATCCAGCCCCCAAGGACTTGAGGAGATTTTAAAAAGGAGGGTGGTGAGGGAGAGTGACAGAGAGATTGACTGATTGGAACATATTGTAAACATATATAGAAATGTAATAATAAAATCCCACCATATATAACTAACGTAAGCTACTAAAAATAAAAACGGGGGGGAGAAGAAAGAAAAAGAGAGTTTTAAGTCTTGTACTCAGTACAGAAATTTAAAAGGCATTGAATGCTCACTCTGATACGTTATAGAGTAGAAATCAGCAGCCAAAGAAATTATAGAAAATATTCCAACACATGGAGACTGAATAATACACTTCGTAATGAAATAAAGAAAATAAAAGGGAAAATTTAAAAAATTTGAGAATCTAATGAAATTTTAAAAAATGTACTATAATCCCTTGAGATACAATACAAGCAATGGTAGGAGGAATGATTTTAGCTATGAATTGGCTATATTTAAGAACCATAGAGAGTTCAAAACCCTTACCAAATGACAGATGAAGCTCCCAACAAAGAAACAAAAAAACTCCAATTCTCCAAAATTAGTATAATAATAGTAAATAATAAAGATTGTAGCAAAAATTAATGAAACGGAAAGTACAAAAACTGATACAAAGATCAAGCAGTCAGTTCCTCCCCTCAAAGAAACAAAATTGATAAAACTAAATAAAACTAAATAAAAATGGAAAGTACCTAAGTTAATAATATTAGAAGCTGATTGTAGTGGCATGCTTCTGTCTTTCTAGGTATATGCGACACTCAGATGAGGAAGACTGTTGTTCTAGGCCAGTTCACAGAAAGAAAAACGAAAAAGGTTTGTGAGAACTCACTTCAAGAGAGAAAGCGTGGTATGGTTGTCCACAGCAGGCATGACAACTATCCAGTCTAGTTTGGGCAAGGCAAAAACATCCTGTATCTCATAAATGACCACAGTAGAAAGGTATGGGAAAGATGGCTCAATTGGGACATTGTTTTACATGTAAGACTGACTGAGGGAACAGAAGACACTGTACAAAAGGAAATATACCCCTTAAACTACTCATATAATTATAATTTCCCTGTATACCACCTTTAGAATAACAATTAATTAATTACTTTTTTAAAAAGACTGAATAACTGTAATGATTCAGATTTGGGCATCCAAAAGATAACTTCTAGAAAAGAAATTAAGTGTAACAGTTAAAGGAAACAACAGTATTTGTTCCCAATGATAAAACCTGAGGACACATTCAATTCAGAATACTTGTAATCAAATGTTTCAATGTTTAGATAATCTGACATAATTCAGTGAAATGACCAGTGATTTATATAACCAAATCATTAATTCAAAGTACAAAACACATCAATGGGTTTTCATGAGAGCATGAAATGTATTTTAGAATACCTACAGGAACTCACCAAATATATTACGTGTTGGTGTACTAGCAAAAGGAAACATCCATGATTTTGGGATAGAGCTATCAAAATAGTCTTTCCTTTTCTAATTGCATATATGTCTGAGACTGAATTTGTTTGATATTCATCAATGAGGATAACACATCACAAGAGAATAAAAAGGTTTTCCAAAAGAGCTCATTTCACACTGTCTTAAACTTTATTTCTCATAAAGTATATGGTTTATATAATCATCAGGCACAGTGGCTGAAGTCTATAATGTAACCTACTTGGAAGGGAGAGTTTAGGAAACTCTGATCTAAGGTCAGCTGGGGCAAAAATAAAAATAAAAATAGAGACTCCATCAGGACCAATGGCTGGGTATGGTAGCCTGAACATATCATATTGCATTATAGGAAGACCACAATGGCTGTGTGCATTGGCATATGCTTGTTGGTCTGGTGATGTTAGTTAATATAAATAAAAGAATTTTATGGACCATGTGGAATATATATGTATGTATAATTCACTTACTACAAAACAGATAATGATTACTCTGGCTTTATATGAACAAACTGATCCACAAAGGAGGGGTGACTTGTCTAAAGTCTTAGCAGCAAAGGAAATAGCATGTGTTAGACTAGAATATAGTTTTTTGATTTGGGGGTTTTTTTTTTGCCAGTCCTGGGCTTGGGCTCAGGTCCTGAGCACTGTCCTTGGACTTTCTCAAGGCTATAACTCTATCACGTGAGTCTCAGCCCACTTCCAGCTTTTTTCTATGTATGTGGTACCAAGGAATCAAATCTGGGTCTTCATGTAGCCAAACGCCTGGGCCATATGCCTTTTTTTGGTTGGTCTTGAACTCAGGGCCTGGGGGTGTTTTCTTTTTGTGCTCAAGGATAGTACTCTCCTACTTGGGTCACAGTGCCACTTCCAGTTTTTGAGAGATTAGAATCAGCCTGGGCTAACTTTAAACCTTGATCCTCAGATCTCAGTCTCCTGAGTAGCTAGGATTACAGGTATAAGCCACCTGCAGCCAGCATTCCTATTCTTATGATTTTTTTAAACTCCCAAATTCCAAAGTTTCTGTTCTATATGGCAGATTTCCCACTCCAAATAGTTCAACTTCTTCTAAAACTTGATTAGAATATAACTTTGCTACTTTCCCTGCATAAAAATCCAAAGTTTCAATTATCTTACTGAATTTTTTCTTTTATGTTCTTACATTTTTATTACTAGTTTATTTTACCAAAGCATTTAATAATAATGGCAATTAACTGAGTTTTTACACAATGTATTCACTTCTTGGGTATGAACACACTTCAGTATAACAACTGTTTTAATCCCATTCTAGTCAATAACACAGGGAAAGTTGCATAGGGCAAGTTATATGTCATATATATCCTTTTTGCTCTCTATGACCATGCAAATAAATATTATTTATCAATTTTTTATGGAACAATCCATGGTTTTTACTTGGCTTTTGGATTAAGGAACACAAAAAATACAAAGATTGTGCCAATTTAAAATAAAATCATGGTTCTTTTAGTGTTTTAAACTAAATGATGTGGCTACTTTTTAACCAGGTTTAATTGTAGCTTTTTTAAAAAAATGAAAATCATATAATAAAGAAATTAAACATGTTAGCAAATAATGAAAGATGATATTTTAATACTGTTTTCTTGAGTAGTTAGAAAAGTAAATAGCAATAATTGTGTTGTTACTAGGCACTTATCAGATGAGAACCACTCTTGTAGCTTCATGAGGACATACATGGACTAGAGTACCACCCATCCTTTCTCTCCTCATCCTTTACTCTTTCTTTCCCACAGGAAGAGTTGACTAGATTAGAACATCTGAGAGAGAAAAACTATAAACACTCAAATCTTGCCCTTTTGAGACAAGTTTTGAGTAAGCATGCAGGAAGTATGCATTCCAGTTTGCTTTCTACTATGTTTTGATTTCCTTTTGTCTGATTCCTCTAAAGTACTGCTCAGTGAGTCATAGTTGGGAAGTGTAAGACCCAGGGACTGTTTTTGGAATGACTCAGTAAGTTACAAAAATATATTTGGTCTTTATCTTTGGTTGCTGGAAGAGAGGTATTAAAATTTTGGAGTTTGTTCCAAGTCACAAGGTTGTCTTTAGTTAATCATAATAATGCACCACTGACATTTTAGGACATGGGCCTGTATAGTCTGAGGATGGGGATGAGGAGAGCCTTTGGATTCACCTACTGACATCGAGAAAGTGGAATTTCCAGGTGTGTTAGTGAGCACATGGATTTGTTGTTCAGAGGTGGCACACATCAAGAAAACACTTCTTAGCAAAACACCCTCCTCACATTATGTTTCTTATCCATTTAGTTGTACCTGAGTTGATTTTTTTCTAAGAAAACAATAAGCTTGAGTATTTTAACAACTTTGATCTTAACAAGTTATTAAACCTGAGGAAGGGCTTATGGTGAACCCTAATTTATGTCCAATCAGTCAGTATGCATTGCAATATCAGGAATTGTGACAGGTGTCTGAAATGGGGCAATCTTACTGAACACTAACTCATGGCTTTATGCTAAGTTTGGCAAATAATTTCAGAATTGAATTGTATTATGTCATCCAATTGTATTAGAGAATTGGTTGATATTAGAGAAAACATCCAGAAAGTTACAATCTTCAGAAATGATTCTTTCTCCACTGATTTCCAAATTGAGAAATACTATCATTGGTCTTAAAGATCACATGTACTTTACATACATGATTATCACTCAACTTTTTATGCATACAATGGTAAGGAAGTGGGGCCAGGAATGTAGCCTAGTAATAGAGTGCTCGTCTAGAATGCATAACGCCCTGGGTTCAATTCCTCAGGACCACATAGACAGAAAAAGCTGGAAGTGGTGCTATGGTTCAAGTGGCAGAGTGCTAGCCTTGAGCAAAAAGTGTCCAAGGACAGTGCCTAGGCCCTGAGTTCAATCCCCAGGACTGGCAAAAAAAAATGTAAGATAGGTACTTTAATTATATTAAGTGGAAGTGATGAATTAAAATTTTTGTCTATTGAATACTGTATTTCATATCTATACATTCATTGTCTGAAATGTTGTGGTTCTGAATGTTATATATTCAATTAAACCAACAAGAAAATAATTGTCACATATGCCTTCAATGATTACAGGATTTAAGTTGATTTGATGTTTTAGAAATGCCTTAGAATATAGGCATTGGTGGCTCATACATGGTAATCTTAGCTATTAAGGATACTGAGATCTTAGGATCATGGTTTGAAGCCAGTTCAAGCAGGCAATTCTATGAGACTTTCATCTCTAATTAAGCACCGAAACAATAAATAAATAAATAAATAAATAAATAAATAAATAAATGCTTTGTATCAAGTAGGAGCACCAGCCTACAGTGCAAAGGCTAAAGACACTGCCTAGGCCCTGAAGCACCAAAATGGAGGTGCGTGTGCACATGTGTGCACATGTGCGCCTCTCTCTCTCTCTCTCTCTCTCTCTCTCTCTCTCTCTCTCTCTCTCTCTCTCTCTCTTTCTCTCTTTCTCTCTCTCTCTTTCTCTCTCTCCTATAAAAAAAAAACACAACTTGAAACAAACAAAACCCCCAGAAAACAAATAATGTTTTTGTATGGCTCACTGAGCTACAGCTAAGTTTTCCTTCATTTTCTAGGTATATTTTAAATGATTTCCAAGATAAAGATATGATGTGATTGAAGCAGTTTCTAAGACAAGCAAAAGCCACAGGAGCAGCCCTTGGTGGCCCAAGGGGTAAAAATAGTATAAACATAGTTACAGGGGTGAAAACATGTTTTTTTTTTTAAAGAATATATGTACATATTTAGCCATTTGACTCAGTTCTCAGCCCAACACATTAAAAAACAGATGCTTTAAGAAATGATTTGTTGGCAAGATGCTTGTTAAAATTTTATCAGTCGAAATATTAAAATTCATTATGAATTAATTAACACATTATATAAAAATAAAATGTTTTTGTTTCATCATTTTATAAAGTACTATAACCAGTGGTGATTAACACTGGGAATTTTGTGTGTCTTGATATGTGTTGCTCAAAAAGAAACTAAATTTATAGGATTACCACTAAATTGATGACATTTTCTGTCTTCACTCTTGAATTCACTTGGCAGATGTTTTCAAGAACAAAAAATTCCATCTTATTACAAAACATATTAAGCAGGTTTTCCTGCCAGGCATGTCTGACGTGATATTTATTGCCTAGGCCAAATCAATCCCCTTAACAAGCCATAATATATGCTAGCAAGTATATTATTTCATAGTTAAGAGAAGTTGCCACATAAAAGAATAAGTACTCTGATCTCTCATGATCTACTCCTAATGCATCAGAAACGTGCTACATAATCCACTTGTTAGTCATATATATTTATACTCATTTAGTAAGAAAAATACACTTGACTAATCTTAAAGTTTTACATATGGATTTTTCTTTATATCTGCCTTTGTATAATAGATATTAGCATAAATTTGAGAGAATAATGTTTTTTAATAGACATAAGAAAAAGAAAATTTAAAGAATTCATCATATAGTTTAGTCACTGCTCAAAGTAGGTTGAATTCTGAAGAACTTCAAAATTTTATATTATAGAATCTCAAACTGGTAATCTGTACAAGTATTTCAAAATCCCCCAAACTTCTAAATCTAGAAGACTTTCAGTCCCAAGCATTTTGCAAGGAAAATAGAGGGATTACACATAGTTTACAAATGAAAATAAATTAAACACGGTTGCCAAAACATAAGATCAAATGATTCCAGTGTCACC
Organism: Megascapheus bottae; assembly: GCF_031878675.1. NCBI lineage: Eukaryota > Metazoa > Chordata > Mammalia > Rodentia > Geomyidae > Megascapheus > Megascapheus bottae. Next base: position 28,948,526 of record NC_143512.1, on the reverse strand, counting down.
AGTGCAGAAGAAAAAAATAAAAAAAGAAGAAATGACAACATGACATGGAACCCTCACTAACCTCATTGAATTAAAAAAAAAATCAAAGTTACATGTTTTTTTTAAATAAATCTTTTGTTTATGGAAGTTCTTAACAACTACAAGGATTCTAATATATGCTTAAAATTAGTCATAATAAAATTAGACAACAAATACCTTGCCTATTAAGGAGCAATCATTTTGATGGATGTCAGCTCAGAGATTAGGCTCCCTAAGCCTCTTTGTTAGCACTTCTCACTTTTTTTTTTTTTTTTTTGCCAGTCCTGGGCTTGAGCTCAGGGCCTGAGCACTGTCCTTGGACTTTCTCAAGGCTAGAGCTCTACCACTTGAGCCTCAGCACCACTTCCGACTTTTTTCTATGTATGTGGTACCGAGGAATCAAACCTGGGTCTTCATGCATGCTAGGCAAGTACTTTAACCACTAGGCCAAAATCCCGGCCCCGCACTTCTCACTTTTTAAAAAATATTTTTATTGTAATTAATAAAAGGGTTACATGATATTTGCCAGATAGAAGGTGCATTAATTCACATACATTGATACCCTTTCACATGTCTTGGTCCCCATTACCTTCCCTCCATGCCCCCATCTTGGTTTTCCCCCCTTCCCTATCCAATTTCAAATAACCAAATACAAATATATCCAATATATCAGATAACAAAGTGAGATACTGTAACAATATGAGATAACCAAGGGACAGCAAAAGAGATGAGAGATAACATAGTACATTAAGGACAACAATCATTCATTATATGGCTTTTGTTTCAATATCCTGGAGGTCCTTTCAATTAGCTTCATACTATATGGCCTTATGTATCAAGATTTTGCTCTATTGCAAATCTCTGCTAGGAGAGCCCAAGGTTTCTACTGATTATGACAAATGAGGGAAACCATTGAGCCTAAGTTCCTTTGAGTCTGGCTTACTTCACTATATGATCTTTTCTAAGTCTTTCCATTTCCTAACAAATGGGGCGATGTCATTCTTTCTGACAGCAGGATAGAATTCCATTGTGTACAAATACCACAACTTGTTGATCCACTCATCAGCTGAGGGACATCTAGGTTGGTTCCATATCTTTGCTATGGTGAATAATGCTGCAATGAACATAGTTGTGCTAGTGGATTTAGTATGTCCTTGTTTCTGGATGGATGGGTAAATGCCAAGTAGTGGAATTGCTGGGTCATAGGAGAGCTCTATGTTTAGCCTTTTGAGGCACTACCATACTGCTTTCTATAGTGGTTGAATGAGTTTGCACTCCCATCAACAGTGTAGTAGTGATCCCTCCTGGCCACATCCCCTCCAGCATCTGTTGTTATTCTTTTCCTGATCCTGGCCATTCTAGCTGGAGTGAGGTGGAATCTTAGAGTTGTTTTGATTTGCATTTCTTTTATGACCAGAGGTGTTGAGCATTTCTTCATGTGTCTATAGGCCATTTTTGTTTCTTGTTCAGAGAAGACTCTCTTTAAGTCTTTGGCCCATTTTTTAATGGGATGGTTGTTTCTTTGCAGATTAGTTTTGGAGTGATTCAATTTTTTTGAGCTGTTGATATATTTTAGATATGAGGCCTTTGTCTGCTGTATGGTTGGTGAAGATCTTCTCCCACTCTGTAGGCTTCCTAATTAATTTACTAGCTATGTCTTTTGCCATACAAAAGCTCTGCAGTTTAATGCAGTCCCACTTATCCAGCCTTTCTCTGATTTGTTGTGATTTTTGGTCCTTATTAAGAAAGTTTCGACCTGTGCCAAGGAGGCCTAGTGTATCTCCTATTCCTTCTTGTAAAGTTTTCAGAGTGTCAGCTTTTACCTCCAGGTCTTTGATCCATTCAAAGTTAGCACTTCTCACTTTTTGTGAGTAATTTCTGCCCTGGCTAGCATTACAGGCCTCAAACCGTAATCTTCAGACCTCAGCCTCCTGAGTAGCTGGAAGTACAAGGGTGAGCCACCTGTGCCTTGCTTTTTTTCTGTTTTTGTTTTCCTTTAAAAGCCAGTCTCAACCCTTGTCTTACTTTCTACAGCATGGATCATTACAAAAATCTTAGGATGAGATGTACAAGTCACTCCAACCAATGTCAATTCAGCATAAAGTCATTTTGTTATATTCTAGCTTTACTGTACCAACTTTTATTAACTAATCTTTTTCCATATCTTTCACCTTTTAGGCATCAATTTGACAATGAATCATCTCTATCCTTTTGAGTTCATTTATCTGTTATCTCTAAAGCAACCCCTAGTTTTCTTGCTTTTGTCTCTTCCCCAGGGAGTTAGAATCAGTTTCTAACTCCCTGACAACATTCACTGCACTACTGCAAAAAGTGGCTCTATCTACTTATAGTTATGGATCAACATGCAATGCAAAACCAAAGCAAGATTTGGAGAATTACAAGGAGATTTAGTGAAAATATGACAGATAAACTTATAGCATTAATAAAATTATGAGATAAAACAAAAATAATAGCACAAGATAGTAAATAATACATTCCATGTAAATTAGCAAACTATAATTTATTCCTATTCATGAGAATAGGAAATAGGTTATAATGAGAGGAATGGGTGGTATTTCAGCTGGGCACTTCAATGTTGATGGAATGTGGATTGGGGGATGAACAGGATGTAAAGTTATACATTCTATAAAGTACAAGCATACATAATAAACATTTACAACACAGTTGCATTTGGTCAGGATGAAATATTCCCATTTATCCTTAAACTTAGCACTATGATGACATAGTAAACAGGGAAAAAGCTAATATATTCAGAAGAAAGTATATAGTTCAATCAACTTTTCAAATAAACCCATATTAACTACACTATCTAATGAAATATTTCATTGAGTTTTAGAGCATAATCTGAGCCATTGAAAGGAGTAGGAGATCCACAATGTAGGGATTTTGTTTGTTTGCTTGTTTGTTTTAGTTTGAATATTTCTTTAGAGAAAATATTTTTAGTAAGGTAGGACTCTTTTTTTTAAAAGTGTACTAGGTTGGGGGGGGGAGCAAAGGAGCTAAATACAGACTTCTCAGAAGAAGAAGGAAGAATGGCCAATAAACACATGAGAAAAGGCTTCATTTCCCAGGTCATAAAAAAATGCAAATCAAAACAACTTTGAGATTTTATCTCATCCCAGTGAGACTGGCCAACATGAAGAATTTGAACAATAACAAATGCTGGCTGGGATATGGGGGAACAAAAACCCATTCTCATTGTTGGTGAGAATGTAAAGTAGTATAATCACCTTGGAAGGTGATGTGAAGATTCTTCAAAGAACAAAATATAGAACTACCCTAAGATACTGTAACAACATGAGATGAACATTAAGGGCAAAAAAAAAAAAAGAGAAACAACATAGTACATTAAGAACAACAATCATACAAGATAAACCTCTTGTTTATATATCCTATAGTTCACTTCATTTAGTCTCATCCCATATATGACATTATATACATAGGTTTTAAGCTTTTGTAATCCTCTGCTAGGAAAGTCCGAGATGTGTACTAATTATTACAAATGAGGAAAACAATATATTGAATATACATTGATTTGTTTATTTGAAATAGGGAAGGGGAGGAGGAAAACAAGATGATTGGGAGGTGGCTAGGGAGGGAAACAGGGACAAAAAGTGAGGTGTATCAATGTGTGAGAAGAAATACACCTACTACCTAACAAATGTAACTGTAACCCCTCTATATACTATCCCAACAATACAATTTTAAAAAATTAATAAGAGTTGTTGAGACTGAGTACTGAAAGACCATGTAAGGAAAGCAGTGATAGAGCAAGAATGAATGCAATACACATACAAGTAAAGCTTTCCCTGAGGGGATAAAAAGAACTACCCTAAGATACAGTGATACCACTCTTGGGCATCTATCTAGAGATTACAAGTCAGGATAGGTAACAACACTTGACCATCCATGTTCATTGCTACACTATTCAAATAGCCAAGTTATAGACTACCCGGAGCACTAGAAGGTATGAGTAGATCAAGAAAGTGTGGTGCATATACACAATAGAAATTCACTCATCCATTAAAAAGACTAATGTCATTTGCAGGGAGATAATGGAGCTAGAACAAATCATGTTAAGTGAGGTAAGCCAAGTTGGAAGAGACAAACACTATATGCTTTCTCTCAAATGTCAAATACAACTATGTATGATGTGTGAAGGGTTCACTGCATTAACACACAAACTGACTAAAAGAAGGTATGTTCAGAGGAGGAATTCAAAGGGGAAATTCCTCTGAATAACTAAAGTACTGTTTATCAAAATGAATACTAGGAAGAGGAAACATGGACAGTATGGGGAAGTGGGAAAACTAGGGCATGTCGAGAAATGGAAGGAGGAAGGGTGAGCAAATATAGTCATTATTCAATGTACATTATATAAAAAGTAAACTATGTAACTTGAGTGTAGAGACAAGAGGTGAAACATAGGGGAAGAACAAAGGAAGAGTTGACATTGAACAAGAAGCATTGTACTCATTACCTGTATTACAGAATTATAACTCATTTGTATGAATACTTAATAATAATAAAATACTAAAATATCAAAATGTAAGAAGTAGAATTTCATATTCTGTGCCAGTCCTGAGGCTTGAACTCAGGGTCTGAGCTTTACCTAAGCTTTTCTCCTCAAGGCTGGTGCTCTACCTCTTGAGCCACAGCTCTACTTCCAGCTCTTTGGTACTTAATTGGAGATAAGAATCTCACTGATTTTTCTGCCTGGGCTAGCTTTGAACCATGATTCTCAGATCTCAACCTCCCGAGTAGGTAAGATTATAAGAATGAGCCACTGATACCTGGCTCTAGTTTAGGATTTTAAGGGTCTACTACCATATTTTCTATGAAGGTGCCATTCTACGAATGTTTATCAAATGTTTATTAGGAACTGTGTATTCTAGGATGAAAGATATAGAATTGAGCAAACAGACTAAATACTTGCCCTGATAGCTCATATTGAGTTACGTGGCCATGAGAAAAATGCTAAAAGTTTTGACGTACAGTTCCCTCATCTACAAATATGTATCAACATTAGTAATCTCATTAAGAGAGAATATAGAGATAAGTATGGTTTATAACTGCTCCAAAATAGATGTTTGTCCTTTGTTACCAAATGTTACTAAGTCATATGTGGTTTAATTTTCATATTTTAGATACATTCTTTTTTCTCTGATGGAATAACATGCTAAAGTGGAAAGGGGACAAAAAAACAAAAGTAATACAATTTCAACACTTATTTCTATCATTTATTAGCTATGTGATATTATTACATAAACATTTCCTTGACTATGAAGTGAATACAATGACTCGATCCCTCTAGTTACTGGGTTATTGTAAAGGACAGATGAGAATTTCAAAACATAAATGATCAAGAAGTATATAAATGAAAGTAAATTTATCTCCATTACAGTATTTCATATCCTGAATATAAAACTGCAGCATATATAGAAAAAGTTATTTCTTGAGTCAGTGAAATTTACCTCAGTTTTTCCCTTTGCTGCTGGACAGTTTTACCTTTTAGAGCTAAGGGATTCAGCACACCTGTGCTATTCCTTGTTCAATTCCAGATTTTTTAAAAAATAGGTATTTATTTTTAAAAAAGGTTTCATTAGTTAAATCTATCATATCTAGATGGGCTTATTTTATATTTAGTTCTTTCCATGGGGATCTGGAGTGATAAAATGGGGCAGGAAAGAAAAAGAAAGACATGAGAATAAAAAATGGCAGAAATGTAAAAGGAAGAAATGTAAAAATAAAAAAAAAAAGGAAAGGAAAGAGAGACAATCTTATTGAGCCAATGTAAAAAACTTTGTAACTAGTATAAGAACAAAATAGATACAAGACTTAATAAGGCAAATGCAAAAAAGAAGACAAAGCAAATGCACACATAAAGGATAACAAAAGGAAAAATCAAAGCAATGATAATAAAACAAAGAAAATAGAATGGAAGAAATAAATCTAAAGGGAGATGTTGGAGATAAATGCTTATGCACCTCAATAGGAAAGGTGGATAAAAGATTTTTAAGAAGAAATAAAATATACTAAATCACTTTTTTTTACATGTAGTCACATAAATATTCTTCATGATTGTATATCTCAAAAACAACAAAACTTATTTCTGGAAGCTGAACATTAAAAATAATTTATTAAAAATGTAATATTATCTTAAAACTAGTGGTTCAAAAACTGGATGACACAGTGGGAATCTTGGAAATGGACAAAAAAATGTAACAACATACCCTGATGCAGAAAGGTTTAATATAGGTTCACTTGTAGCTTATTTATTGATTCATTTTTTCTCAATATTTTCTGAAATAATTATTAAATAGGGAGATGGTTTTAAAAAATTAAAATATAAGAATCCAACTCTTATTTGACTCACTGAATGAAATATTCTGGGAATTCTTGGTCAGGATACATTTTGAGAGAACTTGTGAATTTGTCTAAAATTAAATGCACTGAGTATCTGAAGTACAATTTAAAAAAGAGGCTCATTTTTGCCATAAATTGACATGTAATAAAGACAATAAAAACTTGAAGTCATGCATTTCATTTTAAAGGTGATATGAAACATGTTAATAATCTTTAAAAATAGATGTAAAAATAGCTGAAGTAAAACATTCTGAAGTGTCACAATTTTAGTGTCATTTACAAATATTAAGTTATCTGTTTAAATGGTCTAAACTGTCCATATTGAAGAACATATCAATTTACTATCTTACTTCACTCAGCAGCATTTTCACATACTTTACTCTTAAATTAAATTCAAGTATCCATTAAATAGGCTATGAAAATTTTGTGAATTTGTCTCATGTATATAATATACCATATATTACAAAGCATAAATACAACTGTTTGTACCCCCTACAGAACTGGATGCTCTGGAACAGTACTGCTATAATAATATCATGCTGTTAGCATTATAGAGTGTAAAGGCTCGCTAGGGAAGACCAGAGCAAAGGACAAGAGTCCTCTCATTACACTATCCCTAAACTATTTTAACGTAACTACTTATCAGGATATTAATCACTCCTCTTCCCATTGTCATCAGAAATTAGGCTGAAATACTATGGACAGACAGCTGCTCTTGGGAAAATGATGCGTTTATCTAGTAATATTTACAACCAAGATAAAGACTAGTTGGCACAATGCATTATTAATTCTGCAGGTAGTATATGTAAAATTATTATGCTTACAGAAAACAACAGTTTAAGACTTTAAAGAAATGGCATGTTGGATTAAAAAGTTTTTTTTCCTTCTCTCTTCACATATCAAATTAACATTACTTTAGAAAGCCTTTCTTGAAGAAGTGCAAAAGAAAATAGTATTTGCATTTGTGACTTTTATAAAACATCACACTAAAATCAAATGATCATTTTAAATAAAAAAAATTCATCAATATGGAGAGCTAGAGAGAATAAATGGCTAACAACTAAAGAATAGCTTCTTTAAAACAGAATCCATATTTATATGAGATAATGAATAAAGAAAAGGAAAGAATGAAGAAAAGCAGTATTCTAGCTTACTCTGATATACAAGTGCATCATTTCTTTTTCTCTTTGGGGGTTACGATACTTCTCATAGAAATCACGTCGCTTCTTTGTTTCTTTGGACACTTTATCTTTTCTTTCCCGCTTTTCTGCTGGTTCATCTGAACTATCGGAGGATGATTGTACATGCATTTTTGGTTTTTCTACTTCAATGTAGTTTTCATTGGGATTTAGTACTATTACTCCATATCCTTCCTGTTGTGAAATGAAAGAAAGTGATGCAAGTTAATGTTAGACTAATTTCACGCAATAAAAATGTTACTGAAATCTCAGAGGAAAAAATTTAATATAGTTGTATTTTAACTAAAATATTTTTAGGAAGAATTTAGCTTTAAATTTTACAGTAAAAAGCCATAAATTGTCTTTATTACATACATATATAAATAAACATCTGTAAAACAAGTTATAATTGTAACTAAGATTTTGAATTTTAACTTGGAAAAATGTGAAATTTACCAAAATAAATATAATACAATAAGTAGACTTTCAAAGAATATTAATGTTTATAGTATATTATTTGAGAAAATAATCATTTTAAAATTGAGGACTGTAATTTAAACTGCATTTTCAAGTTTTTTTTCTTTACAGTTGCCCTGCAGTGGGCATTTTAATTTGTTGCAACAGTAAAAAAGCAATAGGCAAAAGTCTGGTCTAACATGCCAGGAATTTATATATCTAAACTATCAGTAATGTTATAATGTTTACCTGTGCATCATTATTCACCTTTTTTCTTTCAAGAAAAACTGACAATCATAGAAATAAAAGGAGTTCAATACTATGATGCATGGTAATCGTGTAGCTTTTATCTTGAAATTTACTTAACATTTCAAACTACCACACCAATTCTTTTTAGCAACAAATAGTATCAAGTTTAAAAATACAGCTATCTGAGCATCTAAAGTTTTAAGTGCTTTAAAAACATATATGGTCATGTCCTACTTATTTGTAATTAGGCAAACATTTTGATGGCTATAATTAAGAAAACTTTTGATGTTTACTTTTTAACTGGTGGACTAACCTGACCATAAGAAATACAAAAGGATAAACAATAGCCAATGACAAGCATCAGCAATGCAAATTTTTGAAGCTATTATATATCTGTCTTTTCTATTCAATGTTGTATTGTAAGATTTCCAATTATAACCTTATAAAATCCTTTAGGGTCATTCTTAAAGATGTAATATTACAATAAAAAATAAGAGTAAGAGAAAACAAAGCTTATAAAATTGCCACGAAAATAAAAAGAATATGGTTTTTCAAAACCATAATCACAGAATCTTCTATTGTAAATTCAATTTTAATTATTTCTTGCCAAACAAACTATAATTTTTAAAATGGATAGCAGTTGTAAAACAAAAACAGAAACAAAACCACAGGATAAATTATGTTATTTTTAAATATGCTACCTGTTACACTCTTTCTTTTTCAAGTTTATTTCACAAACTTCACTGAGATTTTACCCCTAATCAGATATTACTGTCTAAAACCATGACTACTTTGGAAAATTTCATGAACACTGAAATTCTGATACTAGCATCAAGGCCATTAATTAAGATATAGTCATCCAACATATGTGAACACTGTGCAATAATACACACCAAACTGATTAACAAAATACCACACATTCATGAACAGATGTTCAAATAAAACTTTTAGATAAATGCTCCTTTCGTAAAGAGCTAATAAAATATTTCTCATAACTTTTAAACATTTTACTTCAAAGTAAAAGAAAAAAATGTGAGTGTGTTTGTGTGTGTGTGCATGTCTGTGTGTGCTAAAGTTTCTTAGCTGGCAAGTCAAAAGTTTTACCAACAAAAGATATTTTATTTGGTCCTGCTTTATTCTAATCTGTAAAGCTATTCAAAAGTCTTGTAATTCATTGTGATCACTGTCAGGTAGACAGATTGTCACTTGGTGATTTTCTACAGTTGGACACACTTGACTAGTTATTAAAATCACATTTGAAGTAAGTTCTACCATTCTTCCTTGTGTCTCTTATAACTTTTCACGCCCTTCTCAAATTTCAGCTATAATTTCTCCTCCCACCATAAGTAAGCTACAGAACACTGTTGCACTCTGCTAAACAGGATGAAATGGAAGCATTCAGTACACTGTCTCTGGTATAAGGAACATAGTCAAAAAAGGTCACCATAGGCCAAAAGGAAAATTGCCTCCTCTCTAAATTTTGTACTGTGAGTAAGTGGTATCTTGTCATGTTTCTTCCCTGCTTCTGTGAGCAAACTGAACTTTAAACACATACACACACACACACACACACACACAGAATTAGCAAGCCCCAAACAGAACTTTACAATTCTTAGAGAAGAAAATACTGATAATTGCTATAATGTAATGATAATTAAAAATTGTTAAACTTCAGGTAATAAGATAGACTTTAATCACTATAATGAGCATCATCTTTGCACAATGAATGACTTCCAGACAAAGAACATATCCCTGAACAAGGTTTATAATCATCAGAAATTTTAAAAACTATCATAATACTATATGATTTAATCATTATAAATAGTATTTTTATAATATCAAGCTTATTTAAGAAGTTTGTATTTGAATTTTAGAAGTCACATGTTGAAAAGTTGATGTGCCTATATAAATTTAAAAACAGTCTGAAATTTGATGTGTCCAATACAAGTAAGTATTAAAAAGACAGACATAAATCATCAAAGAAGTAGTATTTGTCTAAGTTATTGATTATATAATTGATTATGTAACTGTTCAGTTTCATAAAGGCAAAATGTCAATTTTTTTACTGAGACATCAACAAAAGAAAAATAATTCTATTTTTCAATCACTGCAACATAAATTAAACTTTTATCATATGGATTTCTTTTATTTTTTGGCTGGTTTTTGAATTATTTAGATATCAACAATGAATGTTTCCACATAAATACTTAAATTATTTAAAAATGATTACTCTTCTGAGTAGTTAGGATTACAGGAAAGAGCCACTGATGACTTGCTTTGCTAAATGGCAATTCCTTTATACAACTTTTAAAGATAATTTTTTAAAGTATAAAAAACTATCCTTTAAATGTTTCAGACTACCACTTTAAACAGCAATCAAGAAATATTCATGAATACACTCTTAAAAGTGTTGACTTTTAATAAGTGCTGAAAGTTCAATTGCTATTCTGTAAAGCAAATTAGTACTTCTCAAGTAGTTTTCCTGATACATTAACTGATATATACAAGCATAGGAAAACAATATGCCTTCATTCTTTTCTGTCATATATAATAATATCAAAATCCCTTTATATAATACATTTTTTGCAATGTCAACACTAATACGTGATAACTAGGAACCAAGGAAAGTAAAACAGTCCAAGGATATATAATTATATTGAAATAGAACAGTGTAAAAAACTCTTTATAAATCAAAATACATGCCAAAATACACACCAACTTTTGTAGTAACTCTTTCTGAAGAATTCAATCATTATACAACAATCTAAGTAAAAGGCTGCTAATGTGACCTTAATTAATGTACCGTTTTCTAAAATTATACTATAAAATCTGGTATAAAGGTATTATAAAAGAATTATGCTTTATTTCCCTCATAAACAATTTGACTTAAACCTTAAGTTGAAATATTCTTTTTATATTTAATCATTTAAAATAGGAGAGAGGTTGGATCATTCAAATACATATGGGAAACCTCTATTATCTTTAAGAAGATAAAATGATGGAACTAATTATTGAACATCCTACCCCTTAAATACATAAAACTGGCTTCTTTTGCCATGATGTACCAAAATCAATTCCAATAGTTAACAGTGTGAGACAAATAATATATGTATATATATATAAAATCATAATTAACTCAACTTTGATAGTCAAGTAGAATATCAAGAAAGCAACCAAGAAGAAATATAGGAAAAAATAAAGTTTAGTCCATCTTAGTTCCATTTCCATACTTGTGTAGCTATAACTGTAAATTCATTTTTAGATCTGTGTTTACAAGGTCTAAATTACAGGATCTTAATCAGAAGCCTTCAAGAGTTTAGTGCTAGACATGGCATTTTATACAACACTTGCTGTGATTTATATAAAATTCATGGGCCTTAAGCTCCTTCTTCACTTTGACGTCTTATATGTACTTTCTAATAAATCGTAGTTTACTTATCAAATCAATCAAATAATTACTTAGATCACAGAGGTATAAAATAGACAACTGATGTCAAATACAAAGAGGCAGAGGAAACTTTGCTGGAAAGATGAAATCAGTGCTGAACTGTACTCATCAAGAAGAATTTGTAAACAGATAAAACCTAAAAGCAAAACCAAACTGTACATTTGACCCCAAATCAAACTGCATAAATATAAAGGTTTATCCAAGTTAACTGATCACTAATTAAAAGAAACATGCAAAGCAGGGTAAACTCTGTTTCAAATTCCTTATTGGTAGCTTAAAACAAATCACCTAAAGTTCTCAGCTCTGGATATTAACCTGCCAAAGTGGAAACCACATGTGCCACGTCAGGAAGCCACACTAAAATCCCAAGACCAGTGGAACTACTCATTTTGGTGTTCAAGTAAAACTCTGTAACAGATGATTTTAGGTACACTGATCAATCATATTCTTTCAGGTTCAGTATCCTATTTGCTTGGATTGAAAGATAGGTGTTTATCCACAAAGAAAATGGAACATCAAATGTTTTAATCCATAAACCCATGGTTAAAATGAGTAAGCATGGCATGGTCCATTCTGTAGTGAAAGAGGTATGTTTTCACTAGAAAAGGTATGCATATGTTACAGCTGCAACATCTTAGGTGCTAAAGTGAGATGAGGTCATGACAACCAATCAGAAGTCACTAGTGAAGTGTTAAGTAAACATAGTTGTTGGAGTTGCAGCTCAGCTTGAAAAATGCCCCTCCATTATTTCAGTAGTTTTCTCTAAACGTGACCTGGGCCAGAAACATCTGAATGTCACTTGACTCCACTTTGCGCTTCTTCTCAATATGCATTTAGGTAATAGCACCCTAAGATTTAGTAACATCAGGAATATGCTTTAACTTGAAGCTGTCTGAATTCTAATCTCATGTACTATGGTATAAAAATATGATTCTAAGACCAACATAGATTTTCCCAGTTAAGTTTCCAACTTCAAATAGCTCATCAAGTTAGTCAGCAAAAGAAAACATTCTACAAAAAGTTTTCAGAGGACCACCTGTTGTCTATTATTTTTACATAGCACTTACTCATAAATCATAACACAGGGTAATTAATCAAGCTGTCAAAGAGAAGGTCAAAGGTTATATGGTAGAGTCAGAAGGTCATGCATGGGCTGATAGAGGTCAGGGTCACACTGCATTCCTCATTATCAAGTTGGGATGAGAGACGGCCCAAGCAAACAAAAGTGAAAGCAGATGGAGAAGTGAGTGGATAAAAAAAGAAAGACAGAAAGAAAGAAAATTTCACAAAGAAAAAGAAAAGTGAAAGAAGACTGTCAGCTGCCTTCAAATAGGGAATAGAAGAGAAAAGAAATACACTGAAATGTGCTCAAAGGAGCACAAGAACATAAAGAAACTACAGTTTTATTAATTAAATAAATTGAATATAACTTTTCTTGGCAATTTTATTAGTGCATACTAAGCAATTTCAGAAAAATACATGTTTGTCATCTCTATATCATTTCTAGATCATGATTAATTAGGACAAATAAGAGATCTAAAAACAAAGTATGATTTACACCCCCCCCCACAGACACACAAAACAACTTGCAATAAAAGGACTTTTCTCCTTTAATATTGTTTCAAGGTTACAATATGGATGCAAATAGTTTTAAGCTATAGGACAGATAATTTCTTGTGCATGATATAAAGACATTCACAAACATAAGTGTGTTATAAAAGTCCTTTTGAATAACAAAACAGTTATAAAATATTCTATTATTACGCTGGTCTGAATTAGATGCAGAATACTGTGCAAAATTAGCTGTCACCCTTTGCTCAAAATCTTTGTTAATCTCATTTTGAATGTTTGCAGCTTTATCAACACATGCATCAATGTCAGCTCCTTGGTTACTGAACCGCTGTAGTTGGAAGAAGATATAATTAAAATGTTTTGGCACAGAAAAAGTGAAATTGTATCTCCCCTTGTTCCCTTAGGAGTCTGTAAAACATGAAGGATATATTGACAAACACACACCCTTGTCTTCAGTTTTGACATCTCAGGTCATCCAAGTGCTATTTATTTTAAAACATCCACTTTGCACTTATCCATATTATCACCTGCTCTGTTTCTAACTTTTTATAGGTTTAAATTTAATAAATATTCTAATTATCACTAATGTATTTGTGAAAGTACTATATACACAATAGTACCTTAAAATAAATTATCAAGGACAAAAAATTTAATAGTACAGCTCTGTGAAATTTTTTTTGGATTCTGATTCTCATTCTTATAAAATGACACAAATAATACACCCACACATTAACACACTCAAGTAAAAAGAAGGATTTACAACTGGTGCCCAGTCAATGACAGATCAAAATCTATAAATAGATATAGGAAACCCTACAAATACATCCTTATTATGATCGAAAGCAGAAATGTATATTGATTTATCCTATAAATCCTTAACTATTCAGTATGTTAACTATGCATTTACATCTTAAGGTGTGGAATAAATTCTTTTTGCTAGCTTCTTACTAAAATCTGTTATAAAATTATGTAAGTATCAAAAGTACTACCCATCTCTGTAGGCACATGTTTCTTTTTCCAAAATTTTATCAATTGGATATAATCATACACCATGCAAACACATTCTTAAAACATGTGGGAAAATTTGCTTAACGATTATTGAATATAAACTACTCTATCTTAAAATATGCCATCCTTCCCTTTGGTTTCTCAAAGTAAAATATTAAATGTTTAAAATATTTTTGTTGTAATTTCAAGAAAATATCATGGGTTGCTTGTGGTCTACAGTCCACATGTTAGAATGAAGATGTACTAAAAAAGAAGTCCAAATTACTCATTGAACTAATAATTTATTAAATACTTGTTTCATGCAACAAATAATAAGCAGCCACCATTTACCAAGCTTTGTGTAAGCACATATTTCATAACAATATACTTACATAATATATTTTCATATTAATGGTTCCTTTAGTATGATATTCCAGATCAAAATTCAGTAAAAGCAGTTAAAATGTCTATATTAGTCATCATTGTTTTTCTATGAGAAAGGGCTGATGAGAAAAGAAAAAAATGGGAAAAGTATAATGCTAAAATTTTCCTATCTTGATATGATGATTAACTTTAAGTGGTAAGCCAAGCTTATGATTGCATGGAGAGTATTTAAACTTACTTCATAACATGGAAATATACTCTTTGGGGATGTGCATTTGTGTCTGTTCATAACACATTATAAACATCCTGATATTTTTTGCAAGTATCATTTCATAGTCTTAGAGAAAAGCTTCTACTCATACCTAACAAACAGGTGCAACTGACTACTGCTATGAATTTTCCTTCCCACAGTGACCTATGCCTGGAGATCTTCTCTTACTTCTGCTAAATAATTTAATTACTTATGAGTTATGGTTTCTTTGTAACCTTTTAAATGACTAGCTCATTAAGATGCAAAAATATGCAAAACATGATGTCACTAGGTCAAACAGCTGTGTTGGTAAAATTATGACTGTGAATGTCCCCAAGAACATGAAAATATTAATAATTTATATTGCTCATTAGATGGCAAAAACTCTTTAAACAGATTTAGAGACAGATTAATTTTATAATCACAAAATGCTACACTACCTCATGGTAACAAATCTTTCCACCATCTGTGACCCTTTGGTATACATAAAACATACAAAAATTCATGATGGCTTTAAGTTTTCACATCATCATACTTGCATTTGGGAAAAATGTCATCAGAATCTGAAACCTATAGGTAAGTGAATTTATAAAATGAATGCATCTGCCAACTTTAGTGACAACTTAATTTCCCTTCAATGAATCAAGATACAGGAACACAGTATAAGTAATAGTATAAGGCAGTCAACAAGTCACAGTCCCCAAAACCAATGAAATAAGCTGATTGCCTTGAACTTGGGTAAATATATGTTATTCTAGGAGTTCAAATGTTTTGATGAATGGCAAAAAACAAGGCAATTAAGTAAACAAAATGCTGTCATATTTAGAGTTTAAAAGTGTCTCATGTCTCTGTCTCAAAGTATCATGTGTGACGTGCCCACAATCACAGTACCAAAGGGTAGGAAAATATTCCCCAAAGTCAGAGTTGCTTTTAGATGTTTCAGTTTAAATACATATGGGTTAATTA